>NC_057389.1:34683973-34712856 GCF_019320065.1 Cervus canadensis
GGCACCTTGCCTTGTTCCTGATTTCAGGGGAAATGCTTTCAATTTTTCAACACATTGAGGGTGATGCTTGCTGTGGGTTTGTCATATATAGCTTTTATTATGTTGAGGTATGTTCCTTCTATTCCTGCCTTTTGGAGAGTTTTAATCATAAATGAGTGTTGAATTTTGTCAAAGGCTTTCTCTGCATCTATTGAGATAATCATATGATTTTTATCTTTCAATTTGTTAATGTGGTGTATTACATTGATTGATTTTGCGGATATTGAAGAATCCTTGCATTCCTGGGATAAAGCCCACTTGATCGTGGTGTATGATTTTTTTAATATGTTGTTGGATTCTGTTTGCTAGAATTTTGTTAAGGATTTTTGCATCTATGTTCATCAGTGCTATTGGCCTGTAGTTTTCTTTTTTTGTGGCATCTTTGTCAGGTTTTGGAATTAGGGTGATGGTGGCCTCATAGAATGAGTTTGGAAGTTTACCTTCTTCTGCAATCTTCTGGAAGAGTTTGAGTAAGATAGGTGTTAGCTCTTCTCTAAATTTTCGGGAGAATTCAGCTGTGAAGCCATCTGGTCCTGGGCTTCTGTTTCCTGGAAGATTTCTGATTTAACAAGACTTCGATTCCTTGCTGTGATGGGTCCTGTAAGATTTCTAATTTCTTCCTGGTTTCATTTTTGGAAAGTTATACTTTCTAAGAATTTGTCCATTTCATCCAAGTTGTCCATTTTATTGGCATAGAGCTGCTGGTAGTAGTCTCTTATGATCCTTTGTATTTCATGTTGTCTGTTGTTATCTCTCCATTTTCATTTCTAATTTTGTTAATTTGGTTCTTCTCTCTTTGTTTCTTAATGAGTCTTGCTAATGGTTTGTCAATTTTGTTTATTTTTTTCAAAAAACCAGCTTTTAGCTTTGTTGATTTTTGCTATGGTCTCTTTAGTTTCTATTGCATTTATTTCTGCCTTAATTTTTAAGATTTCTTTCCTTCTGCTAACTCTGGGGTTCTTCATTTCTTCCTTCTCTAATTGCTTTAGGTGTAGAGTTAGGTTATTTATTTGGTTTTTTTCTTGTTTCTTGATGTAAGCCTGTAATGCTATGAACCTTCCCCTTAGCACTGCTTTTACAGTGTCCCATAGGTTTTGGGTTGTTGTGTTTCATTTTCATTCATTTCTATGCATATTTTGATTTCTTTTTTGATTTCTTCTATGATTTGTTGGTTATTCAGAAGTGTGTTATTTAGCCTCCATATGTTTGAATTTTTAACAATTTTTTTTCCTGTAATTGAGATCTAATCTTACTGCACTGTGGTCAGAAAAGATGACTGGAATGATTTCAATTTTTTTTGAATTTTCCAAGACCAGATTTATGGCCCAGGATGTGATCTATTCTGGAGAAGGTTCCGTGTGCACTTGAGAAAAAGGTGAAGTTGATTGTTTTGGGTGAAATGCCCTATAGATATCAATTAGGTCTAGCTGGACCATTGTGTCATTTAAAGGTTGTGTTTCCTTGTTAATTTTCTGTTTAGTTGATCTATCCATAGTTGTGAGTGTGGGTATTTAAAAGTCCTCCCGCTATTTATTGTGTTACTATTAATTTCGCTCTTTCATACTCGTTAGTGTTTGCCGTACATATTTGCGGTGCTCCTATGTTGGGTGCATATATTTTATAATTGTTTATATCTCTTCTTGGATTGATCCTTTGATCATAATGTAGTGTCCTTCTTTGTCTCTTTTCACAGCTTTTATTTGAAAGTCTATTTTATCTGATATGAGTATTGCGACTCCTGCTTTCTTTTGGTCTCCATTTGCATGAAATATTTTTTTCCAGCCCTTCACTTTTAGTCTGTATGTGTCTCTTGTTTTGAGGTGGGTCTCTTGTAGACAGCATATATGGGGTCTTGTTTTTGTATCCATTCAGCCAATCTTTGTCTTTTGGTTGGGGCATTCAACCCATTTACATTTAAGGTAATTATTGATAGGTGTGGTCCCGTTGCCATTTACTTTGTTGTTTTGGGTTCACGTTTATACAACCTTTCTGCATTTCCTGTCTAGAGAAGATCCTTTAGCATTTGTTGAAGAGCTGGTTTGGTGGTGCTGAATTCTCTCAGCTTTTGCTTATCTGTAAAGCTTTTGAGTTCTCCTTCATATCTGAATGAGATCCTTGCTGGATACAGTAATCTAGGTTGTAGGTTATTCTCTTTCATTACTTTCAGGACGTCCTGCCATTCCCTTCTGGCCTGGAGGGTTTCTATTGATAGGTCAGCTGTTATCCTTATGGGAATCCCTTTGTGTGTTATTTGTTGTTTCTCCCTTGTTGCTTTTAATATTTGTTCTTTGTGTTTGATCTTTGTTAATTTGATTAATATGTGTCTTGGGGTGTTTCGCCTTGGGTTTATCCTTTTTGGGACTCTCTGGGTTTCTTGGACTTGGGTGGCTATTTCCTTCCCCATTTTAGGGAAGTTTTCAGCTATTATCTCATCGAGTATTTTCTCATGGCCTTTCTTTTTGTCTTCTTCTTCTGGAACTCCTATGATTCGAATGTTGGGGCGTTTCACATTGTCCCAGAGGTCCCTGAGGTTGTCCTCATTTCTTTTGATCCTTTTTTCTTTTTTCCTCTCTGCTTCATTTATTTCCACCATTTTATCTTCTATCTCACTTATCCTATCTTCTGCCTCCGTTATTCTACTCTTGGTTCCCTCCAAAGTGTTTTTGATCTCATTCATTGCATTATTCATTTTTAATTGACTCTTTTTTATTTCTTCTAGGTCTTTATTAAACATTTCTTGCATCTTCTCAATCTTTGTCTCCAGGCTATTTATCTGTAACTCCATTTTGTTTTCAAGATTTTGGATCATTTTTATTATCATTATTCTAAATTCTTTTTCATGTAGATTCCCTATCTCCTCCTCTTTTGTTTGACTTGGTGGGCATTTTTCATGTTCCTTTGCCTGTTGAGTATTTCTCTGTCTTTTCATCTTGTTTAGATTGCTGTGCCTGGAGTGGGCTTTCTGTATTCTGGAGGTCTGTGGTTCCTTTTTATTGTGGAGGATTTACCCCGTGGGTGGGGTTAGACGATTGGCTTGTCAAGGTTTCCTGGTTAGGGAAGCTTGCGTCAGTGTTCTGGTGCATGGAACTTGATTTCTTCTCTTTGGAGAGCAATGGAGTGCCCAGTAATGAGTTTTGAGATGGGTCTATGTGTTAGGTGTGACCTTGGGCAGCCTGTATGTTGACGTTCAGGGCTATGTTCCTGCGTTGCTGGAGAATTTGTGTGGTATGTCTTGCTCTAAAACTTATTGGCTCTTGGGTGGTGGTTGGTTTCAGTGTAGGTATGGAGGCTTTTGGACAGTCACTTATTACTTAAAGTTCCATGTAGTCAGGAGTTTTCTGGTGTTCTCAGGTTTGGGGCTTAAGTCTCCTGCCTCTGGATTTCAGTTTTATTCTTCCTGTAGTCTCAGGACTTCTCCAGCTATACAGCACTGATAAGAAACTTCTAGGTTAATGGCGAAAAGATTCTCCCCTGTTAGGCATACCCAGAGAGGTTCACAGAGTTACATGAAGAAGAGGAGAGGGAGGAGGGAGATAGAGATGAGCAGGAGGAGAAAAAAGGGGGACTCAAGAGGAGAGAGACAGATCTACGCAGCTGTCTGTTCCCAGAGTGTTCTCCGTAGCCCAGTCACCTACAAAGATTCACAGAATTGGATTGGGAAGAGAAGGGGAAAGGAGGAAATAGAGGTGTTCTGAGGTAGAAAGCAGAGAGTCAAGATTGGGAGAGAATAATCTTCAGTTTAAAAATAGGGCTTCTCTTCTTTTTTTTTTTGTAAGGTTATAGTGTGTTGAAAATGAAAATTAAGGAGTAGTAGAGGAGTACTAGAGGACTTTAAAAGAAATAAGAGGAAAAGAAAAATAGAAAATAGAAGAGAAAAAGGAAAGAAAAAGAAAAAGAAGAAAAAAGAAAAAAAAAAGAAAGAAAAAAAAAATGTTTTTTTCCCCCTAATAAAAATCATAAAAATCTATGGAAATGAAAGTTAAGGAGTAATGGGGGAGTAATAGGGGATTTTAAAGGAAGATAAAAGAGAAAAAATAAAAAAAAAAGAAAAAAAAAGAGAAAAAAGTAAAATTGTATCTAGGAGTTTCTCTAGAGCTGTTGCGGTCAGTGTGGGTTCGGCTCAGTTTCAGATAGCTCCTCGTTCCAGCTTACACTTCTCAGTATCTACAGGCCCCTTACGGTGTAGTTGGTGTTTTCTAGAGGGATTTTAATCTGTTGCACCAGTCCCTTCTGAAGCGGTTCCCTTTGTTTATTTGACTTCTGTTTGCCGGTCTCTTCAGAGCCTCATTTCCGCCCTGATACAGGCGGGCGGAGGTGGACTCTTATTCAGGTAGCTAGTTCCGTCGCTCTGCGGGGAGGGGCTGATGCTGCGGGGACGGGTTGGCGCTGCCGGGAGGGCCTGACGCTGCTTTCTCCGTCTGCGCTGCTCAGGCTCCCGGCTGTTCTATATGGAGCGCGCCCCGCGCTGCGCTAGGTTCCAGCCCTCGGGTGTTACACAAAAGCGCGGAGCGAAAAGCTGCGCCTGCTCTGCCTTCCCTGTCAGAGCGGTCCAGGCAGCCAGGGGCTTGGTGGGCGCACTCACCCCAGGTGTGGCGCGCCCACTCCCTTCCACGGAACCAGTCTCAGTTTCCGCTGGCGCCAGTCGGGTGCGTGCGCCTTCCGCCCTCCGCGTCCCCAGCCCCAGTCCCCGCCCGCGCAGGTCGGGTGCCTGCGCCCTGTGTCTCGCGGCGACCTTCCCCTCCCCCCTGCCTCCTGCCTCCGGCAGGGCTGGGCCGGTCCACAGCCTGCGAGCTCTTCTCTGGATTTTCTTGGTCTCTTTGTTCTGCGAACGGCCGGCAGTGTGTTCAGGCCGGTTAATGTACTCTCTCTCTTTTGGTCTCCCACAGTTCAAGTTGGCACCTCACAGAAGCTCCCTCCGATTGTCCTCAGGGCACTCAGGCCGGGACCCTACCCCAAGCAATGTCGCCCAAGACTCCCTTCCCAGGACGAATCTCCGTCCTCAGCTCTTTTGTCTCACTTTTTATCTTTTATATTTTGTCCTACCTCCTTTCGAAGACAATGGGCTGCTTTTCTGGGCGCCTGATGACCTCAGCTAGCGATCAGAAGTTGTTCTGTGAAGTTTGCTCTGCGTTTAGTTATTCTTTCGATGAATTTGTAGGAGAGAAAGTGGTCTCCCCGTCCTACTCCTCCGCCATCTTGGCTCCTCCCCTGTAGTCTTTTTTTAATAGAGGAAGGCCCACGCTCAGAATCTTTGACTAGAATAATAGCTAATTGTGATGCTATTTTGTTTTCAATATATCCATTTTTTATATTACCTTCTATTTGAGTCAAATGTACTACTAATCTGTTGCTTTCATTTTCTAATTTAAATGAAAAAAAATTTCATTTAAAATATAGCCATTTAGGGCTATACTACCCAAAGCAATCTGTAGATTCAATGCAATCCCTATTAAGCTACCAATGGTATTTTTCACAGAACTGGAACAAATAATTTCACAATTTGTATAGAAATACAAAAAACCTCGAATAGCCAAAGTAATCTTGAGAAAGAAAAATTGAACTGGAGGAACCAATCTGCCTGACTTCAGACTCTACTACAAAGCCACAGTCATCAAGACAGTATGGTACTGGCACAAAGACAGAAATATAGATCAATGGAACAGAATAGAAAACCCAGAGATAAATCCACGAACCTATGGACACCTTATCTTTGACAAAAGAGGCAAGGATATACAATGGAAAAAAGACAACCTCTTTAACAAGTGGTGCTGGGAAAACTGGTCAACCACTTGTAAAAGAATGAAACTAGAACACCTTCTAACACCATACACAAAAATAAACTCAAAATGGATTAAAGATCTAAATGTAAGACCAGAAACTATAAAACTCCTAGAGGAGAACATAGGCAAAACACTCTCCGACATAAATCACAGCAAGATCCTCTATGACCCACCTCCCAGAATATTGGAAATAATAGCAAAACTAAACAAATGGGACCTAATGAAACTTAAAAGCTTTTGCACTACAAAGGAAACTATAAGCAAGGTGAAAAGACAGCCCTCAGATTGGGAGAAAATAATAGCAAATGAAGCAACAGACAAAGGATTAATCTCAAAAATATACAAGCAACTCCTGCAGCTCAATTCCAGAAAAATAAATGACCCAATCAAAAAATGGACCAAAGAACTAAACAGACATTTCTCCAAAGAAGACATACAGATGGCTAACAAACACATGAAAAGATGCTCAACATCACTCATTATTAGAGAAATGCAAATCAAAACCACAATGAGGTACCATTACACGCCAGTCAGGATGGCTGCTATCCAAAAGTCTACAAGCAATAAATGCTGGAGAGGGTGTGGAGAAAAGGGAACCCTCTTACACTGTTGGTGAGAATGCAAACTAGTACAGCCGCTATGGAGAACAGTGTGGAGATTTCTTAAAAAACTGGAAATAGAACTGCCATATGACCCAGCAATCCCACTTCTGGGCATACACACTGAGGAAACCAGATCTGAAAGAGACACATGTACCCCAGTTTTCATCTCAGCACTGTTTATAATAGCCAGGACATGGAAGCAACCTAGATGCCCATCAGCAGACAAATGCATAAGGAAGCTGTGGTACATATACACCATGGAATATTACTCAGCCATTAAAAAGAATTCATTTGAATCAGTTCTAATGAGATGGATTAAACTGGAGCCCACTAAACAGAGTGAAGTAAGCCAGAAAGATAAATACCATTACAGTATACTAACACATATATATGGAATTTAGAAAGATGGTAATGATAACCCTATATGCAAAACAGAAAAAGAGGCACAGATGTACAGAACAGAATTTTGGACTCTGTGGGAGAGGGTGAGGGTGGGATGTTTCGAGAGAACAGCATCGAAACATGTATATTATCTAGGGTGAAACAGACCACCAGCCCAGGTTGGATGAATGAGACAAGTGCTTGGGCCTGGTGCACTGGGAAGGCCCAGAGGGATGGGGTGGAAAGGGAGGTCGGAGGGGGGATTGGGATGGGGAACACATGTAAATCCATGGCTGATTCATGTCAATGTATGAGAAAAACCACTACAATACTGTAAAGTAATTAGCTTCCAACTAATAAAAATAAATGAAAAAAAATATATAGCCATTTAGGTAACAAAGACATTCATCAGTTTAAATGAAATGATGTCAATAAACATTTGTAAAGGTGGTTTATAAGCCTGAAAATTATCATTAATTAATTCATTCATTCATTTAAGTATCAAGTATCTACTAGTGCCAGTCTGTGTTCTAGACATTGGAGGATATAGTGATAGGACGGATGCTTTCCCTTTTAACAACTATAGAACTTAGAGGGAAAAGCAAATAACAAAAATTGGATGAGTATAAAATATATCATGTTATAATAAATTCTATGAAAACAAGTAAAGCTGGCTGAGGGATAGAGAGTGAAAGTTTGTGTGTGCGTTTGTGTGTGTGTGTGTGTGTGTGTGTGTGTGCTATTTTAGATATAGGATACTCAGGAAGGAACTTTTTAAAGAGGACTGGGGTAAATTGAAATGACAATATCTGTACAGGTCTTAGAAAAAGTGATTGTACGTAGAAGAAGCAACAGCTATAGAGACCTAGAGCAGAATAAGCTTGGTGTGCTGGAGAGACAGCAAGAGAGCTCTATGGCTAAACAAGAGTGAATATGGCAGAAAATGTAGAAAGATGAAGTGAAGAAAGAGGAAAAATAATAGCATGCAAGGCCTTGTTGGCCATGATAAGGAGTTTGCATTTTATTCTAAGTGTGGTGGGCAGTCATTGGCAATCTTTAAGTCAGGGTATGCTAAGATCTACTTTGTTCAAGAAAAATTCATCACGATAGTTGTTAAAGACAATAAGAAAAGCTTTATTCAAGAGGGGGCTTCTGCAAGGGGGAATTTTTGCAGTAGGGGAGAAAGATGGGGTTCAACTTCCAATATAACAAGGACAAGCACAGAACCAAGGAAAAAAGTGGGGATAGTGGATAGAAAATTCCCAAGAGATCAGGGGATACTGGCTAAATTGACTTGGATTCTTGCTGAAGGCTGGCCAGAGCGATATCAAGGGTGATCAGAACCCAAGGTGGAGGGTGAGGAATTTGATTAGATATTGAGGATGGGAGAATCTTACTAAACTGATCCAGCAGGTTTCTTCTTTTTTTTTAAATTGGAGTATAGTTGCTAATGTAATGTTAGTTCCTACTGTACAATGAAGTGAACTAGCTATAAGTACACATATATTCACCTTCCTGTTGGGCCTCCCTCCATTCCCTCTAGGCTATTGCAGAACACCAAAAGGGAACCCTTCTACACTGTTGGTGGGAATGTAAATTGATATAGCCACTGAGGAGAATGGAGATTCCTTAAAAAACTAAAAATAGAGCCACCATATGATCTGGCAATCCCATTCCTTTACTGGACATATACCCATAATTCAAAGTGACACATGTAACCCAGTGTTCACTGGAGCGATATTTACAACAGCTAAGCATGGAAACAGCCTAGATGTCCAACGAGGAGTTTTCTGGTTCAAACTAGACTCTGTAGGCCAAGGGCAAAGCCTGAGTTTAGGGCCTAGTGGAGAGGAGGACTGAGAGGACGTGACTTGAATTTGATCAAGGAGAGAGTCCTGTGAGCTTTATAATTCAGAAGTGACCCTTTGGAAGTTTCATGGAGAAGTGGGTATGGTGGGACACCTGTTGGGTGAATAGGGAGTGATTGCCGTCTTCTAGATGAAGGGCGACGGTAGACTCAGATTTGCTGAGTATAGTTGTGCAGGTTGAGCATCAGTTAGGGGCTAAAATGCAGCTAGAGCTCTGCTCTCCCAGCCTTGTGCCCGGACACAGGGTTGTTTTCACCTACAGGAAGGAGAGCCTTTTTCCAATCTTTGCAGTCATCTGTGGCCAAGCCATTTGTTCACGGAAGGTGCATATTTTTTTCTAAATCTCACAGATGTTCCATTTTCACATCCAAATATCTTCCTTCTCAAAGTGAGTATCTTTAAATAATTTGTAAAGTGACAATGTTAGGCCAGTAGCATCTTTCATTTTACTGGAGTTGTGATGATGAAGGTGGTGAAAAGAGAAGGAAATCAGGATAAGTCAGAAGTTTAATCAATAGGATGCGTGGGTTGCAGAAAAGAGACAAGTCAAGAATGTCTCCAATGATTTTGACCTTCATGATGGAGGAAGAGGTATTGCCACTTGTTGAGAAGGGGAAGCACAAGGGAAGAGAAAATTTGGAGATTTTAAGGAAAGCAAGTTTTGTTAAAGTGTTTCATCTTGGACATTTTTTAAGTGAGTTGCCTGTTAGACATCTAAGGGGTGATGTTCGATAAGTAATGTGTATGAATCTGGAGTGTAAATGAAAGGTTACAAATGGATTTATGTTTGAGTGTATATATATAAGATGATATTTAAGTTGAATGTGTGACTAGTGAATTAATGTAGATTGGAAAGAGAAATAGATTGAGGATAGAGCCTTGATAGGTAGAAGATTGGAGAAAGACTCAGGGTAGTGTGATATTCTAGAAGCCAGGTTAAGTATATATTTCAAGAAGGACATTTTTCTCTGAAGAGAGATATAGATGTGGGCGATTAAGAGGTACAAACCTCTAGTTGCAAAATATATGAGTCACTGGTATGAAATGTACAGTATGGGGAATATAGTCAATAATTATGTAATATTTTTGTGTGGTGACAGATGGTAACTGGACTTGTCATGGTGACCATTTTGTATTGTACAAAAATATCAAATCACTACGTTGTATAACAGGAAATAACATAATGTTGTAGATCAGTTATACTACAAAAACAGACACAAAAACAAAACACATAGAAAAAGAGATTAGATTTGTGGTTACAACATGAAGGGGTCATGGGAAAGGGAAGTGTATCAAAGTGGTCAAAAGATCCAAACTTTCAGCTATAAGAAAAATAAATAATAGGGATGTGATATACAATATGATAAATAAAATTAATACTGCTGTATGTTATATATGAAAGTTGTTGAGAATAAATACTGAGTTGTCATCACAAGGGAATTTTTAAAAATTCCTTTTACTTTGTAACTATAAGAGATGATGGATAGTCACTAAAATTATTGCAGTACCCATTTCATGATATATGCAAGTCAAATCATTATACTGTACATCATAAGCTGATATAGTGCTACATGTCAGTTATATCTCAGTGAAACTGGAAGAAAAATTCCCAAACAAAAAGAAGTATAGAGTGATCTATAATTTTAAGGGCTGCTAGTACGTTCAGTCAAATACGTAAAAACCAATCACTTGACTTGGCAAAATAGAGATATTTATAACCTTAAGAAACATCATTTACTAGTGTGCAATAGTAAAATAAAAAACTGAAATAAAAGAAAGTAGAGAAAAACCACTGGACCATTCAGATATGAACTAAATCAAATCCCTTATGAGTATACAATTGAAATGAGAAATAGATTTAAGGGACTAGATCTGATAGAGTTCCTGATGAACTATGGATGGAAGTTTGTGACATTGTACAGGAGACAGGGATCAAGACCATCCCCCAAAAAATAAATGCAAAAAAGCACAATGGCTGTCTGAGGAGGCCTTACAAATAGCTGTAAGAAAAAGAGAAGCGAAAAGCGAAGAGAAAAGGAAAGATATTCCCACTTGAATGCAGAGTTCAAAAGACTAGCAAGGAGAGATAAGAAAGCCTTCCTCAGCGATCACTGCAATGAAATAGAGGAAGACAATAGAATGGGAAAGACTAGAAATCTCTTCAAGAAAATTAGAGGTACCAAGGGAACATTTCATGCAAAGATGGGCTCAATAAAGGACAGAAATGGTATGGACCTAACAGAAGCAGAAGATATTAAGAAGAGATGGCAAGAATACACAGAAGAACTATACAAAAAAGATCTTCACGACCCAGATAGTCATGATGGTGTGATCACTCACCTAGAGCCAGATATCCTGGAATGTGAAGTCAAATGGTCCCTAGGAAGCATCACTATGAAAAAGCTAGTGGATATGATGGAATTCCAGTTGAGCTATTTCAGATCCTGAAAGATGATGCTATGAAAGTGCTGCACTCAATATGCCAGAAAATTTGGAAAACTCAGCAGTGGCCACAGGACTGGAAAAGGTCAGTTTTCATTCCCATCCCAAAGAAAGGCAATGCCAAAGAATGCTCAAACTACCTCACAATTGCACTCATCTCACATGCTAGTAAAGTAATGCTCAAAATTCTCCAAGCCAGGCTTCAACAGTACATGAACCATGAACTTCCAGATGTTCAAGCTGGATTTAGAACAGGCAGAGGAAGCAGAGATCAAATTGCCAACATCCGCTGGATCATCATAAAAACAAGAGAGTTCCAGAAGAACATCTATTTCTACTTTATTGACTATGCCAAAGCCTTTGACTGTGTGGATCACAACAAACTGTGGAAAATTCTTCAAGAGATGGGACTATCAGACCACCTAACCTATCTCTTGATAAACCTGTATACAGGTCAGGAAGCAACAGTTAGAATTGGACATGGAACAACAGACTAGTTCCAAATAGAAAAAGGAGTACATTAAGACTGTATATTGTCACCCTGTAACTTATATGCAGAGGGCATCATGAGAAATGCTGGGCTGGAGGAAGCACAAGCTGGAATCAAGATTGCCAGGAGAAATGTCAATAACCTCAGATATGCAGATGACACCACCCTTATGGCAGAAAGTGAAGAAGAACTAAAGAGCCTCTTGATGAAAGTGAAAGAGGAGAGTGAAAAAGTTGGCTTAAAGTTCAACATTCAGAAAACTAAGATCATGGCATCTGGTCCCGTCACTTCTGGAAGCAGTGACAGACTTTATTTTCTTAGGCTCCAATATCACTGCAGATGGTGACTGCAGACATGAAATTAAAAGACACTTACTCCTTGGAAAGAAAGTTATGACCAACCTAGATAGCATATTAAAAAGCAGAGACATTACTTTGCCAACAAATGTCCATCTAGTCAAGGCTATGGTTTTTTCAGTGGTCATGTATGGATGTGAGCGTTAAGACTATAAAGAAAGCTGAGCACCAAAGAATTTATATTTTTGAACTGTGGTGTTGGAGAAGACTCTTGAGAGTCCCTTGGACTGCAAGGAGATCCATCCAGTCCACCCTAAAGGAGATCAGTCCTGAGTGTTCATTGCAAAAACTGATGTTGAAGCTGAAACTCCAGTACCTTGGGCTCCTGATGCAAAGCGCTGACTCATTTGAAAAGACCCTGATGCTGGTAAATATTGAAGGCTGGAGAAGATGGGACGACAGAAGATGAAATGGTTGGATGGCATCACCAACTCAATGGACATGAGTTTGGTTAAACTCTGGGAGTTGGTGATGGACAGCATGGCCTGGCATGCTGCAGTCCATGGGTTTGCAGAGTCCGACATGAACTGAACTGAACTGAGCTACTGAACTGAAAACTAAAATATCTGATTAGAATGAGTTGAAGAAAACATGAGAGTGAAAAATGAGCCCAGAAAGAATAGAATAACACTTTTTGAACAGCCTTGCCATAACGGGCATCAGGAAAATGCGGTGGTAGGTGGAAGGTGATGTGGAGTCTGGGTGATGGTGACATCACTATTTATTTATAAGCTGATGGAAATGATTTAGTAGGTAAATCATGAAGATGGGAAGTAAATGAGTTTTGAGGGATTCCCACCCCACCCCCATTTTACTATTTCTATATTTGTAGATAGAGATCTTGCAATCCAGGAAGTTAGATTATCTAAAGTCACACTGCAAGCTAGTAGACTCAACTTTCAGATTTCTAGTCCAGAACTGCCCTTGCCACCTCCATTGCTTGAATGTATCTAATCTCTTGGCTGGGGTACTTGGAAAATGATATGAAATTCATTTTATTTATTTTCATATTTTCTTTAAGGATTTCAAAGATGAGAAAAATTTCAGGAGAAAAGTAACGATGCCAACATGTTAATAGCTGAATTTTTGTTATAAACTTTAATTTTAGCCGTACAAGGAAAAAATACTGATGACTGAGTCATTGGTGGAAAGTATTTTGGGTAAAAAGAAAAACATGAAAGGTAGACATTCAAGAGTGATTCTAGTATCTTCACAAGGCAAACAAGTATGCAAATTGATTAGAACCAGAGCAGGGGATCAGTAGCAACTGAAAATGAAGTTGGTAGATAAGATAACTTTACCCTGTTATTCAAGGATGCTAAGGGCCTCGGGGAAGTTTTAGTCATTTGTGGTAGAAAATGGGGAGCTACTGAAGATTTCTGAGGAGAGGAATTAGATGACATCATACTAATTTTATTTGTGGAAAGGGATGGGAGAATCCCTAAGAGTCTGAAGATTTTTAAGTCAGAGTGGGATACGGAGGTGCTAGCAGTAGGAATTAATGAAGGAGAAAAAAGTCGTAGGAGATGTCAATTCAGTTTGAATTATAGTCAAATATACAGCAAAAAATAGTCAAGAGACATTTGGATTCACAAGCTCAGTGCTCAGATAAACAGGAGGAATTAAAGTTAGAATTTTATGAGGCCATCATATCAAGTCATGTTGAATCTAGAATGACATAGTACAAGAGTTCTTTGGCATAGTGGAAGAACAGGAACTCATGACAGAGTTTTTGAGAATATTCACATTCTGATTTCTTTAAGCTTCCATTTCATCTCTTCTAAACTGTGGTTAATATTAGCCACCCCACCTACCATACTCACGGTGGTTGTGAAGCTTTTGAGAAATGAGAGATGTGAACATTCTATGAAAAAAATGTGGTATTATTTCAGATGTAGTGTGAAATTGCAATGACAGAGAACATAAACATGATCAAATAGGAGAGCATTTCAACTTGTCAAAAAATAATGAGATTGAAAAAAGGTGAAATTATTTATCTGTAAGATTAATATGTTTAGCTGAGTCTGGCTACTGGATCTTCCTGCATATGTGAGTTCCCAACTTTGAATTCCAAACTTGAGTTTGAAAATGTAAAACAACTATTACAGAAGAATATATATATATTTTTAAATCAAATTGAGAGAAAGAAAGTTGTGTGACTGTTACTTTAAAGAAGCAGTTGGTAGCATATACCAGGAAAATTTGCAGCTATTATCATCTCTTTAAGATACTGAGAAAATCGAATTGCTGACTAATGTAGTTGGGGGTGAAGGTCACCTTTCAAGAACTCAGGGACTGCAGTGTGAGCCTACTTGAAAAATCTGTCTTGCAGAGTTGCATTTGGAAAAGAGCTTTCCTCTGACAATGTTACATGTTATTTTAAGGCACATCATTTGACTATGTAAATACATACATATATATATATATATATATGTATGTATGTGTGTGTATAAAGGGGTGGGATGGGATGGAAGGTGGGAGGGAGATTCAAGAGGAAGGGGGCATATGTATACTTATGACTGATTCACATTGCTATATAGCAGAAACCAGCACAATATCATAAAGCAGTTATCCTCCAATTAAAAATAAATTTAAAAATACATAGTTTTTTAAACTATGGTATATGTTTGTATAACTCGAAAGAAAGCCCATCCTTCTTACCCTCTTCTGTTCCACTTCTATCTATAGAGACCAGTTGTAGGGAAGTGAGGGTGTGGGGAGTTTGGACAATGATAGAAGGAGAAACAAAAAAATTAACTTTGAAGTTTTTTTTTTTTTTTCCAGGTCATTTTGTACCTAGAAGTGGTGATATGAGGTAGATGTTTGTGTTGTGTGTACATGATGTTATCTGCTAGTTTCTCAGGCAGAAGTATAACTTGACTTGGTATGAACAAGAGAGGGCATAGAGAGAAACTCAGACAGCTTGCTCTGTATTGAATTATAAAAGGCTATCTGCACTGTGGGAAGAGGACATTTTTGCAGGTAAATTTACATCTGGGAAAGTATTGTTTTTCTGAGAAGTGTATGTGCATGTATATGTGTATATATATGGGCTTCCCTGGTAGCTCAGACAGTAAAGAATCTGCCTGCAATTTGGGAGACTGAGTTTCAGTGCCTGGGTTGAGAAGATCTAGAGAAAGGAATGCAATGCACTCCAGTATTCATACCTGGAGAATTCCAATGGACAGAGGAGCCTGGCAGGCATATATATAGCATTCTTATAGTTGAAAGTGTGAAAGGGGCATAGCTTTACCTTATGGTAGTGGTGGACCGTTCACAACGAATAGTGCCTGGCATGTAGTAGGGACACAATAAACATTGTATATTTGATGTCTTAGTCACTTTGTGCTAAGATAAATACTGTAACTGGATGGCTTATCAGAAATTTATTTCTCATGGTTCTAGAGGCTGGAAGTCCAAGACCAGTGTGCCACCGTGGTATATGGCATCCTCACAGTGGCAGAGAGTAGAGAGAGAGAGAGAGAGAGAGAGAGAGAGAGCAAGTTCCCTTGTGTCTTTTTATAAGGGCACTAATCCCATTCATGAATACTCCACCCTCATTACTGCCTCCCAAAGGCCAAACAAAATACTATCAAATTGGGGGATAGGATTTCAGCATGTGATTTTTTTTTTTAATTGAAGTATAGTTGATTTACAGCGTAGTGCTAATTTCTGCTATCCAGCAAAGAGATTCACTTATGCACATATATACATTCTTCTTTTAAAATATTATTTTCCATCATGGCTTATCTCAGGAGATTGGATATAGTTCCTTGTGCTGTACAGTAGGACCTTGTTGTTTATCCATTCTAAGCATAATAGATTGCATCTACTAACCCCAAACTCCCAGTCCACCCTTCTCCCTCCCATTGACCACCACAGCATACACATTCAGCCCATAGCATTTGGAGAGCTGACTTATGAAAGAACCCAATGTATTTAAAGTCATTGAGATCAACTAGATTTGGAGTATCAAAACTCTTCCATTGTGCAGTGTTTTGCTGGAGCTCTTTGTCCCCCTTTTATAGACTGAATACTCTTCAGAAAATGTACTAGAATACGTAATTGTGTTTTGCTGTGAGCCATGGGATAGGAGAGAGCAGTGGGCCCTATGACAAGACTGACCATTTCTTCAAATTGAGGGTATGGATTTATATCTTTGAGGATGGAAAGATGAGGAAGGACTTACAGAGAAACCAAGTTGGAGACTGTGAATCATACTTTAAGAGAATCCCTGTCCGACTGTTTGTGGACTATACAGTTCATGGAATTCTCCAGGCCAGAATATTGGAGTGGGTAGCCTTTCCCTTCTCTGGGGGATCTTCCCAACCCAGGGATTGAACCCAGGTCTCCTCCATTGCAGGCAGAATTCTTTACCAGCTGAGCCACCAGGGAAACCCAGCTGACTTTTTATTTAAAATTATTTCCCATAGACTCTGTGAAAAATTGTATTGAGTATCCAGGTCTAAATTTCCTTTTCTTTCTCTGTCCAACTTCAGAAAAACAGAGACTTGTATTAGTTGTTGGGCATTGTCTGTGGTGGTGGGAAAATGTACGGGGAGCCCATGGACCATCTAACATCTAATGATTAGTTCTACTATCATTTTTAGGCTTTTATGTTTTTGAAGTATGATACAGTTCAGCAGTTAGGAAAAGAAAATCATAAAGTCATGCAATAATGTGTCAGACAAACTGACTTTCCTAAAACCCTTCGTGTGTTAGAATTTTGGCTTTGACATTAATATTTTGGAGATATAAGGACATTTAATGTTCAATAAAAAGCCAAACCTATGGGATTATTTGGCTAATATAACAGCTTTATATACCAACCTGAATGGGCTACACGTGCCCAGATACTTGATCAAACTTTATGCCTAGTGTTGCTGTGAGGATGTTTTGGGGTGAGATTAACATTTAAATCAGTAGACTGAGTAAAGAAGATTGCCCTCCATCATGCGAGTGGGCCTCATGTAATCAGTTGAAGACCTGAATAGAACAAAAAGGCTAACTTTTCCCAGTACAAGAGAGAATTCTTCCTGTCTGGTGGCTCTTGGTCCCCTGCTTCTTGGGCCTTCAGACTTGGACTGGAACTAAACCACCAGCCCTCCTGGGTGTCCAGTTTGCCAGTTCACCCTGCGGATCTTGGGACTTGCCAGCTTTCATCACCACAAGAGCCAATTCCTCATAATAAATCTCTCTTTGTCTCTATCCAATTGGTTCTGTTTCTCTGGTGAACCCTAATAGAGCTGCTGTCATTAATTAACCTTTCAATATACTTGCTTCCTTCATTAGTGAGTTTTCTGAAAATGCCAAATTTACTGTTTCTCTACAAAGTACATGCCAAATGGTTTACCAGTGACTGAACATTCAGTATATGGTACTATAGACACTGCCTGTTTCTGTTGAAGCTCACAGGCTAATTAGGAAGAGATTGACAGCATAGGCATACCTTGGAGGTACCGTGGGTTCAGTTCCAGACCACTGCAATAAAGTGAGGTTTTCAATAAAACAAGTTTTGGTTTTCCAATACATATAAACGTTATGTTTACACTATGCTATAGTCTATTAAGTGTGCAGTAGCCTTATCTAATAAAATGATATATGTACCTTAATTAAAAACTATTTTATTGCTAAAAATTCTGATCATCATCTGTACCTAGATGTTGATGGCTGCTGACTTATCAGAGTGGTAGTTTGTAAAGGTTGGAGTGGCTCTGGCAGTTTCTTAAAATAAGACAACAATAAAGTTTGCCACACTGATTGACTCTTCTTTTCATGAAGAAGAACATCATTTGAAATATGAGTCAGTCATCTCAGACCCTGCTGCTATTTTATCAGCTAACTTTATGTAATATTCTAAATCCTTTGTTGTCATTTCAACAGTCTTCATTGTTGAATCCAGGAGATTCCTTCTCAAAGAACCACTTTCTTTGCTCATCCATAGGAAGCAGCTTCTCATCTGTTAAAAGCTCATCATGAGATTGCTGCAATTCAGTCACATCTTCTGGCTCCACTTCTAATTCTAGTTCTCTTGTTGTCTCCACCACATCTGTAGTGACTTCCTCCACTGAAGTCTTGAATCCTTCAGAGTCATCCATGGGGGTTGTATTCAACTTCTTCCAAACGCTGTTAATGTTGGTATTTTGGCCTCTTCCTAAGCAACATGAGTGTTCTTAATGGCATCTAGAATGGTTTGCCCACATCTGTCTATTACAACCATAGCTTTATGAAATGCATTTCTTAACATTGAAATTCTTGAACTTCGAAATTACTTCCTCTTGATCCACAGGCTGCAGATATGTTAGCAGGCACGAAAACAACAGTCATCTCATTGTACATCTCTATCAGAGCTCTTTGATGACCAGGTGCACTGTCAATGAGCAGTAATAGTTTGAAAGAACTTTTTTTTTTTCTGAGCAGTAGGTCTCAACAATGGCTGATAATATTGAGTAAACCTTATTGTAGACAGATGTGCAGTCATCTAGGCTTTGTTGTTCCATTTATAGGCAGGGTAGATTCAGCATAATTCTTAAGGACCCTAGGATTTTTGGAATGTTAGCTGAGTATTGATTTCAACTTAAAGTCACCAGCTACCTTAGCCCCTAACAAGAGAGGCAGCCTACTCTTTCAACCACTGAAGCCAGGCATTGATTTCTCTTCTCTGGCTATGGAAGTCCCAGATGGCATCTGGGAAGTCCCACTATAAGGCTGTTTCATCTACATTGAAAATCTGTTCTTTAGCATAGCCACCTTCATTAACGATCTTAGCTAGATTATCTGCATAACTTGATGTGGCTTCTACCATCAATACTTAAAGCTTTACTGTGTACTTTTATGTGATGAAGATGGCTTCTTTCCTTAAAGCTCAGAACTTCTGTTAGCTTCAGACTTTTCTTCTGCAGCTTCCTCACCTCTGTAAGCTTTCATAGAATTGAAGAGAGTTAGGGTCTTGCTTTGAATTAGACTTTGACTTTGGGAAATGTTGTAGTTGGTTTGAACTTCTCTCCAGGCCACTAAAACTTACTCCATATTGACAATAAGTCTGTTTCACTTTTTTTTTTTTTTTTAAATCATTTGTGTGTTCACTGGAGTTAGCACCTTTAATTTCCTACAAGAACTTTTTTCTTTGAATTTACAACTAAGCCAACTGTTTGGCACAACAGGCCTAATTTTAGGCTATTTCAGCTTTTGGCATGCCTTCCTCACCAAGCTTAATCATTTCAAACTTTGATATAAGGTAATAGATGCATGACTCTTACTTTCTCTCGATCACTTTGAGGCCATAGTTCAGTTCAGTTCAATCACTCAGTCATGTCCGATTCTTTGCGACCCCATGAATCGCAGCACGCCAGGCCTCCCTGTCCATCACAAACTCCCGGAGTTTACTCAAACTCATGCCCATCGATCAGTGATGCCATCCAGCCATCTCATCCTCTGTCGTCCCCTTCTCCTCCTGCCCCCAATCCCTCCCAGCATCAGGGTCTCTTCCAATGAGTCAACTCTTCGCATGAGGTGGCCAAAGTATTGGAGTTTCAGCTTCAGCATCAGTCCTTCCAATGAACACCCAGGACTGATCTCCTTTAGGATGGACGGGGTTGGATCTCCTTGCAGTCCAAGGGACTCTCAAGAGTCTTCTCCAACACCACAGTTCAAAAGCATCAATTTTTCGGTGCTCAGCTTTCTTCACAGTCCAACTCTCACATCCCATACATGACCACTGGAAAAACCATAGCCTTGACCAGATGGACCTTTGTTGGCAAAGTAATGTCTCTGCTTTTTAATATGCTATCTAGGTTGGTCATAACTTTCCTTCCAAGGAGTAAGCGGCTTTTAATTTCATGGCTGCAGTCACCATCTGCAGTGATTTTTGAGCCCCCAAAAATAAAGTCTGACACTGTTTCCACTGTTTCCCCATCTATTTCCCATGAGGTGATGGAACCAGATGCCATGATCTTAGTTTTTGAGCTTTAAGCAAACTTTTTCACTCTCCTCTTTCACTTTCATCAAGAGGCTTTTTAGTTCCTCTTCACTCTCTGCCATAAGGGTGGTGTCATCTGCATATCTGAGGTAATTGGTATTTCTCCTGGTAATCTTAATTCCAGCTTGTGCTTCTTCCAGCCCAGCGTTTCTCATGATGTACTCTGAATAGAAGTTAAATAAACAGGCTGACAATATACAGCCTTGACGTACTCCTTTTCCTATATGGAACCAGTCTGTTTTTCCATGTCCAGTTCTAACTCTTGCTTCCTGATCTGCATACAGGTTTATCAAGAGGCAGGTCAGGTGGTCTGGTATTCCCATCTCCTTCAGAATTTTCCACAGTTTATTGTGATCCACACAGTCGAAGGCTTTGGCATAGTCAATAAAGCAGAAATAGATGTTTTTCTGGAACTCTCTTGCTTTTTCGATGATCCAGCGGATATTGGCAATTTGATCTCTGCTTCCTCTGCCTTTTCTAAAACCAGCTTGAACATCTGGAAGTTCATGGTTCACGTATTGCTGAAGCCTGGCTTGGAGAATTTTGAGCATTACTTTACTAGCGTGTGAGATGAGTGCAATTGTGCGGTAGTTTGAGCATTCTTTAGGATTGCCTTTCTTAGGGATTGGACTGAAAACGGACCTTTTCCATTCCTGTGGCCACTGCTGAGTTTTCCAAATTTTCTGGCATATTGAGTGCAGCACTTTGACAGCATCATCTTTCAGGATTTGAAATAGCTCAACTGGAATTCCATCACATCCACTAGCTTTGTTCGTAATGATGCTTTCTAAGGCCCACTTGACTTCACATTCCAGGATGTCTGGCTCTAGGTGAGTGATCACATCATCATGATTATCTGGGTCATGAAGATCTTTTTTGTACAGTTCTTCTGTGTATTCTTGCCACCTCTTCTTAATATCTTCTGCTTCTGTTAGGTCCATACATTTCTTTCCTTTATTGAGCCCATTCTTGCATGAAATGTTCCCTTGGTATCTCTAATTTTCTTGACGAGATCTCTAGTCTTTCCCATTCTGTTGTTTTCCTCTATTTCTTTGCATTGATCACTGAGAAAGGCTTTCTTATCTCTCCTGGCTATTCTTTGCAACTCTGAATTCGAATGGGCATATCTTTCCCTTTCTCCTTTGCTTTTCGCTTCTCTTCATTTCACAGCTATTTGTAAGGCCTCCTCAGACAACCATTTTGCCTTTTTGCATTTCTTTTTCTTAGGGATGGTCTTGATCCCTGTCTCCTGTACAATGTCACGAATCTCTGTCCATAGTTTATCAGGCTCTCTGTCTATCAGATCTAGTCCCTTAAATCTATTTCTCACTTCCACTGTATATTCATAAGGGATTTGATTTAGGTCATACCTGCATGGTCTAGTGGTTATCCCTACTCTCTTCAGTTTAAGTCTGAATTTGGCAATAAGGAGTTCATGATCCGAGCCACAGTCAGCTCCCAGTCTTGTTTTTGTTGACTGTCTAGAGCTTCTCCATCTTTGGCTGTAATGACTATAATCAATCTGATTTCGGTGTTGACCATCTGGTGATGTCCATGTGTAGAGTCTTCTCTTGTGTTGTTAGAAGAGGGTGGTCATAGAAGAACGCTATGACCAGTGCGTTCTCTTGGCAAAATTCCATTAGCCTTTGCCCTGCTTCATTCCATACTCCAAGGCCAAATTTGCCTGTTACTTCAGGTGTTTCTTGACTTCCTACTTTTGCATTCCAGTCCCCTATAATGAAAAGGACATCTTTTTTGGGTGTTAGTTCTAAAAGCTGGTCTTGTAAGTCTTCATAGAACCATTCAATTTCAGCTTCTTCAGTGTTACTGGTTGGGGCATAGGCTTGGGTTACTGTGATATTGAATGGTTTGCCTTGGAAACGAACAGAGATCATTCTGTCGTTTTTGAGATTGCATCCAAGTACTGCATTTCAGACTCTTTTGTTGACTATGATGGCTACTCTATTTCTTCTAAGGGATTCCTGCCCACAGTAGTAGATATAGTGATCATCTGATTTAAATTCACCCATTCCAGTCCATTTTAGTTTGCTGATTCCTAGAATGTCAACATTCACTCTTGCCATCTCCTGTTTGACCACTTCCAGTTTGCCTTTGATTCATGGGCCTAACATTCCAGGTTCCTATGCAATATTGCTCTTTACAGCATCAGGCCTTACTTCTATCACCAGTCACATCCACAACTGGGTGTTGTTTTTGCTTTGGCTCCATCCCTTCATTCTTTCTGGAGTTACTTCTCCACTGATCTCTAGTAGCATATTGGGCACCTACCGACCTGGGGAGTTTCTCTTTCAGTATCCTATCATTTTGCCTTCTCATACTATTCATGTGGTTCTCATGGCAAGAATACTGAAGTGGTTTGCCATTCTGTTCTCCAGTGGACCACATTCTCTCAGACCTCTCCACCAAGACCCGTCCATCTTGGGTGGCCCCACACGGCATGGCTTAGTTTCATTGAGTTAGACAAGGCTGTGGTCCTGTGATCAGATTGGCTAGTTTTCTGAGATTATGGTTTTAGTGTGTCTACCCTCTGATGCCCTCTCACAATGCCTACTGTCTTACTTGGGTTTCTCTTACCTTGGACGTAGGGTATCTCTTCACGGCTGCTCCAGCAAAGCGCAGCTGCTGCTCCTTACCTTGGATGAGGGGTATCTTCTCACCGCCACCCCTCCTGACCTTGAATGTGGAGTAGCTCCTCTTGGCCCTCCTGTGCCTGGGCAGCAGCCACTCCTTGGAGGTGGGGTAGCTCCTTGAGGCCACAGTAGTTGGCCTAATTTC
Organism: Cervus canadensis; assembly: GCF_019320065.1. NCBI lineage: Eukaryota > Metazoa > Chordata > Mammalia > Artiodactyla > Cervidae > Cervus > Cervus canadensis. The sequence goes on from NC_057389.1 coordinate 34,706,706, forward strand.
AATATTGTTGTGTGCCAGAGAATGGGGAGGCCTGAGAAGAGAGGGAGATGGGGGAACAGTCAGATTGTGGAGCTGTCAGAACACAATCAACATTTATCTATTAAGTTCATGGTCTTATATGGGTGAGGTTTGTGAAGCTCCAAAACAATGTTGATGTTTCAATAATAACATCAAAGATCACTGCTCTCAAATCACTGCGGCAAATGTAATGATAATGTAGTTGTAATGAAAATGTTTGAAACAGTGGGAGAATTACCAAAACATGACACAGAGACATGAAGTGAGCAAATGTTCTTGAAAAAATGTCACTAATAGAATTGCTTAACACAGAGTTGCCACAAACCTTCCATTTGTAAAAAATCTTCATGTATCTGTAAAGCTCAATAAAGCAAAGTCCCATGAAGCAAGGTTGATTGTACACAAAAGTTGTATAAAGAATCATATATTTACGGTATGGAAAAAGGAGAAGGAAACTAAAAGCATGCTTGTTCTGGTCCAGGATGCAGAGAAGTCTTCCCTGAGGCAGAAGCATTTAGATTAGGTCTTAGGAGATGAGCAGGAGTTACCCTGTAAAGGTGCTTGAGGGTTAAGGTTGAAAAAGAGTGTTTGCAAAGTTGCTGGCACTCAGGTGGGTTTTTGTATATTTAAGGCACTGGAATGTCTGGAGTTTAAGAAGGGAGAGGAAAAGTGGTAATTGAAAGGGACCAGGTTGTGCCAGACCTTTAGAGTACATTAAGAATTTGAGATTAGATTCTAAGAGCAAATGTAAACCATGAAAGCTAAACCATGTAAAGTCTTTACTTAAGAATGTGACAGTGTGAAATATCATTCCCTGAAAGAAAAAAGAAATCACTGTGGCAGGGGTATGGAAAATGGATGTCAGGAGGACAAAGATGGCTGTCAAAAGGAAGACCATTTGAGATGACAAGAGTGGTCCAGACAAGGTAGGGCAGTTACTTCAACGTGGATGCAGTCAGGGAACATAGTAGGAAGTAGATATTATAGTAGCATCATTTACTAAGTCAAGGAAAATTGACATGAAGCAGATTTTGCAGGATGACCAAGGGTTCCAATTCAGAGTGGATGGTTAGGCTGAGATACTTACACTGAAATATTAGATAGGCAGGTGAAGCTTAGAAGATAAAAATTTGGAATCATCAGGGTATATACATTAATTGAAGTCATGTGATGTGGACATGTTGGCCAAGGGCAGAAGGATTATAAAAGGAAAAGAAAAGAGGATCCAGGACAGAACTCAAGGGACGGCCCAGCATTGTCAGTCTGAGAATGCTGGTGCATGTTTTAAACAGGAACACTCACTCTATCCAAAGCAGGAGATTTTCTGGGTTTGTAACTTGGAATAGTTTACAAAAGTTGTTTAGAATCCATACCCACAGTGACCACTGATGACCTTCTCTTCCCCACTATGCCCTTCACCTTGAAGTTTCTTCTCTTCCTTAGTATTGCAGCTTCACCTTATCACCCCCTTTTCTGCCCCCAGATCAGAATACACTTCTTCCTTCCTCTCCAGGCAGGTGTTATATTATCTGACTTCAACCTCTCCCTGATCTGCAGTTTAGCATCCATTTTTCTATGTTTGCTGAGTTTTATCTAGGCCAGATAAGTCTCTGAGGCACCTTTAGAAACAAGCGGTAGGTGCTCTAAGCTCCTTACTAGGATGCAGTTCAGTTAGCTGATTTTTGGTCCTAGAGTTGAGTCAGGATCCCCAAGGAGAGGAATGCTAACCTTTTCAGGACCCGCAAGTCAAGGCAGTCTACGAAATATCCATGAACATAACTTTAAAAGTAGTTCAATGTATTCTCCCACACTGGAAAAGTACATTTTCAAGGGGAAAAGAGTTAAGGCTATTTCTTACCGCAGTCAGAGTCCTATTATCAAGGTGAAGCCAAATTTAAAATGTAGGGATTTTCAGTAACCCAACCCTGGGAAATTTTTTTATTTTAAGTCTTTCTGTTCTTTACTCTTCTGGCTCTGAAGATAACCTTCAGAATGTAAATTGATGCAGCAAGTGTTGGAGCCCAGAACCAAAAATTCTGATGCACAATCTCAAAAAATGTTGCAGCTTCTTTTTGCTATACCACTTGCTAAGAACGTAAGATGTAATAGCAGTCAGGTTTTGTTAGACATTAACTCAGTGCTTGCTTTGAGATTTTAAGCTCCTCTACAAGTTAAAAATCATGGCATAGCTTGTTTTACAAATGTCTGCTTTTTTCTGACGTTTGAATAAAGGTTTCAGAGGGCAATATATCTTATGTAATTCAACTATGTAAAACAGAATGAAGAACTGCATAGTTCTGCAACCTAAAAGGAAAAATGGACTTGCAGGAATTTTTAGTTTCAGTTCCATTTACAAGTAATTAAGACCTCATATGTGCCAGTATCTGAATTAAGGATGAAAAGATAAGGCAAAATCACTACTTTAACTGTACAGAGAGAGTGGGTAGGACAAATATGGAAAAATAATTACAGTATGTATTATAAAAGCAGTCTAATATATAAGCTCAGAACTAGGAATGGCCCCATTTTCTTACATTATTATTTTTAATCATGAATTCCTTCTCAACAATGGCTACCAATTTGCATATTTTTTGTGTGCAGGTACTATCTTAAGTGTTTCATACACGTTGTCTCAGTCAGTCCACACAACTCGTAAGGTAAGTACCCACTTTGTGGATAAGGAAAACAGGCTGAGAGGAGTTAAATAATTTGTCCCAAATCTCATAGCCAGTAAGTGGAAAAGGAGGAATTCAGCCTCTACTCTGTCTGATGTTAAATTCCTTGTCCTAACTACTTTGCAAAAGTAGTTTTCCCCAGGAAGATGAATGTCTCTATGGGTTCTGGTAGATGCAAATTCAGAAAAGTAATCCTAGAAACCTTAGGGTACTGGAGATAATGCATTTTCTGGGGCCTTTTAGGAATTTTTCTTTTTTACTTCATGCAATAGAGATTTCACATCAATAGGCTTATTATGACCACAAACTAATCACCCTAAACTGCCAAAATTAAGGAAAGATTTAAGATTTAAAAGAGGCATTATTTTGTTGTATTCTATTGATAGCTACCTACCCCATGTAGGAATATAAACTTCTATATACATAGTCATAAAAACAAATAGAAAACATTTGGCAGATTTCCTACTGCTAGATCTTCTAAATGCTGCTGTGTAATCAGTTTTGCTTTTCCCTCTTCTAAAAGGTACTGTTGTAAATAGCACTGGGCTTTTCTTGATAGTTGGTTAATTTTACATGGGATATTGAAAAATAGCCATACACCAGAATCCCACATTTCTGGGTGGTTGATTCAATTTACTTGAATCTAATGGAAAAATGCATTCATTTCCATTTTTTAATATCAACAGATTCAGAGCAAAAGGAAAATATAGCTAAAATGATAAAAACCTTTCTTTTACTGTTAGTGCATTTTAGAAACTGAGACTATAATATTTACTGTTTTGCTGCTTTTGGAGACACATATTAATAATTAATTAAATAGACTGTTATTTTAGTATTAACTCCAATATGAATTTTAAAGATATATAAATATTAATGTATTTTAATATTAGAAATTCTTAAATATGGTGGGGGGTCAAAAGTTCATTACTTTCATTATCCCTTAAAACTTCAAATTCTACCAATTATAACCATTATTATGTAATTTATAATACTAAGCATTTTTAATTATCTTGTTTTAAGATGCATGGACAAAATTCTTATTTTATTCACAGACTGTCTCATTCTTTACCATTTTCCTTATATGAAAATTTGGTTTTAGCCTGAAAGAGACATACAAATGCACAAAGACCCATATTATGTAGAAGACACACCCTATCTTCTACCTGCTAGATCGTGCCCCAGCACTCCCATACACGTGTAGTTGCCTGACCATCTCCAGGTTTTCTGGTGACCCTTCTGTAATTCTGACAGTGAGATTGCTTGAGAATGAAATAAAACCAATTTTTACTTGAACCATATTGAGTGGGTGTTTGTGCCTTGTGATCAGATGAAGCCTGTCTAAAACAGACACAAAACGACTCTTTATTCTCAGTCTTGAATGAGAGAGGGTGCTGTATCGACCATAGAGTGTTTGCCATGTACTTAAAGCTGGTAAACTCTGGTAGATATTTGCTTTCTCCTGTCTGGCACCTAGGTTTAGTCTGATAATTTCCATTTCTTTGATAATCACACTATAATTTTCCCTTAAGCAAAGTATCTTTTCTCAGTTCTCTCTTTTTTTTTTTTTTACAATATTGAAGAATAGTTGATTCACAATACTGTGTTAGTATCCTTCTGTATATATGATATTCTTTTTTTTTTTTAATTTATTTATTTATTTATTTTTGTCATACATTGATATGAATCAGCCATGGATTTACACTTATTCCCCATCCCGATCCCCCCTCCCACCTCCCTCTCCACCCGATTCTTCTGGGTCTTCCCAGTGCACCAGGCCCAAGCACTTGTCTCATGCATCCCACCTGGGCTGGGGATCTGTTTCACCATAGATAGTATACATGCTGTTCTTTTGAAATATCCCACCCTCACATTCTCCCACAGAGTTCAAAAGTCTGTTCTGTATTTCTGTGTCTCCTTTTCTGTTTTGCATATAGGGTTATTGTTACCATCTTTCTAAATTCCATATATATGTGTTAGTATGCTGTAATGTTCTTTATCTTTCTGGCTTACTTCACTCTGTATAAGGGGCTCCAGTTTCATCCATCTCATTAGGACTGACTCAAATGAATTCTTTTTAATGCTGAGTAATATTCCATGGTGTATATGTACCACAGCTTCCTTATCCATTCGTCTGCTGATGGGCATCTAGGTTGCTTCCATGTCCTGGCTATTATAAACAGTGCTGCGATGAACATTGGGGTGCACGTGTCTCTTTCAGATCTGGTTTCCTCAGTGTGTATGCCCAGAAGTGGGATTGCTGGGTCATATGGCAGTTCTATTTCCAGTATTTTAAGAAATCTCCACACTGTTCTCCATAGTGGCTGTACTAGTTTGCATTCCCACCAACAGTGTAAGAGGGTTCCCTTTTCTCCACACCCTCTCCAGCATTTATTGCTTGTAGACTTTTGGATGGCAGCCATCCTGACTGGCGTGTAATGGTACCTCATTGTGGTTTTGATTTGCATTTCTCTAATAATGAGTGATGTTGAGCATCTTTTCATGTGTTTTTTAGCCATCTGTATGTCTTCTTTGGAGAAATGTCTGTTTAGTTCTTTGGCCCATTTTTGAATTGGGTCATTTATTTTTCTGGAATTGAGCTGCAGGAGTTGCTTGTATATTTTTGAGATTAATCCTTTGTCTGTTGCTTCATTTGCTATTATTTTCTCCCAATCTGATGGCTGTCTTTTCACGTTGCTTATAGTTTCCTTTGTTGTGCAAAAGCTTTTAAGTTTCATAGGGTTCCCATTTTAGTTTTGCTTTTATTTCCAATATTCTTGGAGGTGGGTCATAGAGTATCTTGCTGTGATTTATGTCAGCGAGTGTGTTGCCTATGTTCTCCTCTAAGAGTTTTATAGTTTCTGGTCTTACATTTAGATCTTTAATCCATTTTGAGTTTATTTTTGTGTATGGTGTTAGAAAGTGTTCTAGTTTCATTCTTTTACAAGTGGTTGACCAGTTTTCCCAGCACCACTTGTTAAAGAGGTTGTCTTTTTTCCATTGTATATTCTTGCCTCCTTTGTTGAAGATAAGGTGTCCATAGGTCCGTGGATTTATCTCTGGGCTTTCTATTCTGTTCCATTGATCTATATTTCTGTCTTTGTGGCAGTACCATACTGTCTTGATGACTGTGGCTTTGTAGTAGAGTCTGAAGTCAGGCAGGTTGATTCCTCCAGTTCCATTCTTCTTTCTCAAGATTACTTTGGCTATTCGAGGTTTTTTGTATTTCCATACAAATTGTGAAATTCTTTGGTCTAGTTCTGTGAAAAATACCGTTGGTACCTTGATAGGGATTGCATTGAATCTATAGATTGCTTTGGGTAGAATAGCCATTTTGACAATATTGATTCTTCCAATCCATGAGCATGGTATGTTTCTCCATCTGTTTGTGTCCTCTTTGATTTCTTTCATCAGTGTTTTATAGTTTTCTATGTATAGGTCTTTTGTTTCTTTAGGTAGAT
>NC_057389.1:34712893-34738102 GCF_019320065.1 Cervus canadensis
TGGTAACCCTAAGTTTGTTTTCCGTGTCTGTGAAACATAGGAGAAAACAACACATAGACAGATAGAGTTTATAAGCTTTACGTACATAGCAAATACTGTTTGGTTGACAGAGCATCCTCTCTCATTCAAGACTGAAGATAAAGAATCATTTTGTGTCTGTTTTAGGTTCCATTTGATTACAAGGCACAAACACCCACACAATATAGTGTGTTTCTGTTTTGTAAGTGAGTTCTTTTTTATCATTGTTTTAGATTTCACAAATAATGATATCACATATTTTCTTTGTCTGACTTCACTTAGTATGATAATCTTTAGGTCCATCCATGCTGCTGCAAATGGTATTTCATTCTTTTATAATGACTGGGTAGTATTCTATCTTATATATGCACCACATCAATCCGTATGTATCCACTCATCTGTCAGGATGCAGGAGGTGTCCATCGGGAACTGCTGTGTGGTGTTGCTCCACGCCCATTGTGTTGGCTTACAAAGTACACTGTTGTTGGCATTGCCCTGGGCCCTCCCTCAACCATAGGCATGCCGGCGATCAGCCCACGTGCCCATCAGGCACTGTGCTGAGAAAGTCACTAGCGCATGTCCACTGAAGTCAGGCCCTGGGACCTGCTGTAGTCGCATAAAGTCACCCACGGGGCCCCGCCACAGTAGGAGCTGTGGTATCAGCCCCGACACCGGCCCCACCTCCGCGTGCCTGAGCCCGCAAACCCTGCAGCTGGGAACGGCCAGGTCCACCCCAGCCACGGAACAACAGTAATGGGCTTAGACGTCCCGCAAGTGCAGGGCTTCCATAGCCACGGGAGGGCGGCAAGAGTCAATCGGCGAATCTTAGCGCCGCTGTGCTCAGATTTCAGCCCAGCTTCCTAAATTGCTCAGGCCCTGGGGACTGGATCAGATTCAGCCCCACCTTCCCGTATGGGGAAGGCCAGGCGCGTGCCGCTCCTCTGCTTCCTTGAGCCGCGCCCTCTGTGAGCACATGAAGGATGAGGCTGCTGTGGGCAGACCGCTCCTGCTTGCTTGTGAGTTAACAATGGGCTCCGATGGTGGACCCGAGCTCTGTCCTGCGTATACCCTGGGTTGTGGGTTGGCATACACGCTCCCACTTCAGGCTGTCTGTCTTCCCAACCATAGCCCTCCCTCCAGGTTTGTTCCCTGAAGCCCTATTTTCAGCACCCAGCCAGCGTGCGCTCCAGCAGATGTATTTCCTGGGCATGGGAGTGGCCAGTTCTAGCTCTGCGGGTCTCCCTCTGTTTTGCCAGCCACAGTCTGTTGCTGCTGCACTTTCCTTGGAGCTTCTGCAGCTCCCCTTCTGTCCTGTCTGATCTCCCAGCTGGTGGAGAGGGTTCCCAGGGTGGGGGAAACTTTCCTCTGTTACAGTTCCCTACCAGGGGTTCAAAGGGCCCATGCTGATTCCTTTTTTCTTTTCCCTGCTCGTCCTACCTGGTTATGTGGTGATGGTGCAGTTTTGGTTGTATGGGCTCTTCCACCAACATTCAGTAGGTATTCTGTGAGAATTGTTCCACATGTCAATGTATTTTTCATGTATTTGTGGGAGGAGGTGAGCACCATGTCCTTCTGTTCTGCCATCTTGATCTCTCCGTCTCTTCTCAGTGCTTGACTCAGGTAATTTGTATAGAGTTGATCCCTATGTACAGACTGGTTCAGAGATGAGCACGTTAGCAAAGTTGGATACATGGCACTCAATTCTGGAAATGTGCAAGAATGTAAAATTGGGAAGGAGAATGTAAAGGCAATGTAAGCCTGGAGGTATTGAGAGCCACCGCTTGGAAAGAACCCATCAAATGATGAGGCCAGTATGGAGAATACTGTGCAAACTACAGAAGGACTGATCTTTGGCATTATTGTTTGAACCCCTGGATTCAACTGTGTCAGAAGGAAGACTCATCGGTGACCTCAGTTTTTTTTTTTTTAAGACAATAGCACTGCCTTTCCTTTTTCTGCCTAAGGCAGTATGTCTCAGAGTTGGCTTTGTCACGTGCAGGTTATAATGTTGACCAAAATACTTGGTGGAAATTACCTGAGAAATAGAAGACCTGAAAACTGCTCATAAACAGTTTTCTGTAAGTAAGATAAAGAAGGTAGGGCAGTGGTAAAGAACCCGCCAGCCAATGCAGGAGACTCGGGTTCAACCTTGAGTCGGGAAGATCCCCTGGAGAAGGAAATGGCAACCCACTCCAGTATTCTTGCCTGGGAAATAAATAAAATGTATTATTAAATGTTAGACTATGAAACAGTCTAAAAATTGTCTTGTGAGATGCTGGTTGTAAAGATAGTTTAGAATCTCTACTCAATATGTAAAATCCATACTCTGTTCAATCTTGAATTACCTGTGCAATATTTCAAGTGCTGCCCCATTTTCACAGTCAATAGATATGAAGACAAAGTACTTGCAAAGTGGCAAGTAAGCACCTGTATTTTGCATCAGAGATCACAAGGGAATCAGAAGGAACATCATAAGAAAATCATTTGCATTTTACATCAGATGAAATAAGTTAATACTAAGAAAGCACATAAAAAAAAGAAAGCAAACACTTCCACCACCAACAATAAATAAAGCAGAAATTAAATAAGAAGTAGAGAAGGAAGATACATTTAAAATTGGTTATGTCAAGGTTTTCTTGATTCCTAATTGCCACTGGGAACTCTCTCATCTATTGTCTAACATCTCCAACCTGAAAATTCAGTAAATTTCAGTTCTCACAAATGCCAATTTACTTTATCCATTTTTGTGTATACAGGTAGGCTGGTATGACAGCCATGTGAAAATGAACCAAAAAAGCCTCAATGAGCCCAGGGATTTCTAAGAGTTCCATGAATGGGCTTCAGGGGAATCTTTGATTCTCCAGAAATTGTAAAAATTTGTATGAATGTGCTTTTTTTTTTGCCCCAAATAAATCTTTACCTTTTATCAGTTTTACAAACAGACCTATGACCCAGAAAATGTTACAATTTTATGCCATTTTAGGGCAACTAATAAGAAATTATTTACCTTTACTGTGTATTGGTATATGCTAGCATCGGTTCAGTTCAGTCTCTCAGTTGTGTCCGAGTCTTTGCAACCAACCCCATGGACTGCAGCATGCCAGGCTTCGCTGTCTTATCACTAACTCCCGGAGCTTGCTCAAACTCATGTCCATTGAGTAGGTGATGCCATCCAACCATCTCATCCTCTATTGGCCCCTTCTCCTCCTGCCTTCAATCTTTCCCAGCATCAGGGTCTTTTCCAATGAGTCAGTTCTTCACATCAAGTGGCCAAAGTATTGGAGTTTCAGCTTCAGCATCAGTCCTTCCAATGAATATTCAGGACTGATTTCCTTTAAGATGGACTGATTTGATCTCCTTGCAGTCCAAGGGACTCTCAAGAGTCTTCTCCAACACCACAGTTCAAAAGCATCAATTCTTCAGTGTTCAGCTTTCCTTATAGTCCAACACTCATAGTATGTTATCATATTAAGGTATTACTGGCATTTTAAAGTAAACTGTGAACAATGCTAAAGTTCTGTATATTATAGAAGTAGGTAAGGGCCAGATTAGGAGGACTGTTCATTTAATAGTAAAATTTCTGTGACAGAGCTTTGACAGGGTTCAGGTTACACATTCATCTGCTTGGTGTACTAGGACAATGTAGAATAATCCCATCAATTTGGGTTCTAGTGGCAGATTTGTAATCTTGGATTTATAAATTATAAATCCTGGATTTATAATCTTACCCAGACTACAAACAATGGATACAGATAATTCCCCAGTAGGAAATAGGGCATGGTTAGGCAGGTGGAAGGGGCATCCTAGGTGGCACTAGTGGTAAAGAACCCACATGCCAATCCAGGAGATGCAAGAGATACAGGTTTGATCCCTGGGTCAGGAAGATCCCCTGGATGAGGACATGGAAACCCACTCCAGTATTCTTGCCTAGAGAATCCCATCGACAGGGGAGCCTGGTGGCTTACAGTCCATGGGGTTGTACAGAGTCAGACTCGACTGAAATGACTTAGCATGCACGAACAAAGAGGTGGAAATGAGGCAGGATCTCTCTGTCTGTACTCTGCTTATCTTCTTAGGTGTGAGGATTTAATGGGACAATGTATGTGAATGTAGTTTGTAAAGTGTTAAATGACATTAACATTTTCTGATACTATAACAGCTCTTTATAGTTCCTTCCAGTCATCAGAAAAGGTTAGGCTGGGGCAGCTGCAGTGAATGGAGGAAGAGAGGAATTTAGGAAAGAGATATAGGTGATACCAGGTCATCTACATACACTTTACCAGCCTATTCTCTGTCAGGTAACTTGTCATCTAAAGGTACCATCACTGAAAACGTGCATGCATGCTAGATTTCTTCAGTCGTCTTTGACTCTTTGTGATCCTGTGGACTCTAGCCTTTCAGGCTCCTCTGTCCATGGGGTTCTCCAGGCAAAAATACTGGAGTGGGTTGCCATGCCTTCCTCCAGGGGATCTTCCTGACCCAGGGATCAAACCTGCATCTCTTATGTCTCCTGAATTGGCAGATGGGTTATTTACCACTAGCACCACTTGGGAGGTTCGTTGTTTAGGTTCCAGGGTCACTATTTCAAATAATAACAGAGACCACTTGATAGAAGGAATTGGTGCTAAGCTGCTTGTATATGTGGCCACGCATGGCACCTGCCGAGTTGTGTGATTGCCTCTGTCTGTTTGGGCTGCTACAACAGAGTATCATAAACTAAGTGGATAAAACAAGAAACATTTATTTCTCATAGTTTTGGAGCCTAGAAGTCCAAGATCAGGGTGTTAGTGTGGTTAGATGTTTGGTGTGCACCCTTCTCCTGTCTGTGTCCTCACATGGCCTTCTGGGTGAGTGCCCAAAGAGGGAGCTCTCATGTCTCATCTTCTTTGCATAAACACATTAATCACATCATGAAGGCTCTACCTTCATAACGCAGTCTAACCCTAATAACCTTGTTACCATATTCCTAATTACCTAAGACTTCATATACCATCTTGTTGGGGTTTTGGTCTCAACAAATGAATTTTGGGGGCACACAAATATTCAGTTCATAGCAATGACCTTTGCTTTATTTTATATATAAGCTATTCAATAGGTCACTGTTTTAATTGAAACTTCAACATGCACCTAATAAAAATTAATTTCTTCCTCAAAGAAAATATCTAACTCACATTTCTGCCAACTGCTTAAGCAATTTGTTACATTGCCCTTTATAACAATACCTGGGCTATACAAGAAGTCCTAAAGATTTTGCTCATGGGTTCCTGCCATTTGACTCATGATTTAGGCTGAGCACACTTAAGAGGATTACATGAGAATCAGTGCAGCTTTTTTTCTTCTTGGAAAGTAAATAAATCTAAATTTGGGTTCATTTATCCACAGATCAGAAGATCCAGCTTCTTGCCCCAACACTCTGGTTGAATAGTTGTGGTTATTGAGAAACTATTTATTCTTTCAAAATTTAAGCATAAAATTGGGATAATGCTCAATGTCCCCACAAGACAATAAGAGTCAAATATAATGATATAATGGAAAAAATCTATTGAAATATATAATCTGCTTTATAAAGGCAATGAGTTATTTAGAAGAAAGTGCAGCAGGTTTCATAAAAGTAAGTGTAAAACATATCATTGCCTCTAAGGGTTTAAAATCCAAGACAATATATAGACAGGAAGATAAGAGCTCCTTGCAAATGCTATTGTAACTGAGAAAAATTGTGAAATCTGGACATAAAATAAATGTCAAGTTTCTGGAAATGTGCCCATTTACAGCAGAGTTGTTGACATCAAGTAGAATAATGATTCCATTTAAATTCTGATAACTGCTATTACCTGGTGGTTTTTTTTTTTTTGAAGATATTATTTCCTGCTCTTTCTGTTTTTTCATACTAGGTTAATAGCAGGTTTTGAAAATAACTGTGTACCTGTGCAAATCTATAAATGACATGAAGCCGTCAGAAAGGGATCTGCTCTCAGAAAGCTTTTCTTTGAGTTTTTCTGACCTTATCTTAATGTTTGGAGTTTAGTCCCAACAAGCCACCTTTGGCTTCCCGGCCTCAGCAGTGTAGCCCTCATTCTGTAACTCAGTCACTTATCATGTTGCTTCATGCTGCCATTGCATCCGTCTTGTTTGGCAGCTTCATTATTCTTATCCTTGAGTCTTCCTGTCTCCTTTGCTTACAAGAAAATCTGGGTGGAATTATTGCTACTTTGGTGGAGTTGTTTGACCAGTTTTTCCTCAAACCTAGTGAAATGTTAAAGAAACAAGTAAAATAAGGTCTCTGGTTTATGGATTTCTCTTCAGTGGCCTCTGGTCCCTAATTCAGTTCAGTGCATTAGCTAGATGGATAGCTTGTGAATGTTCACTGCTGTTTCTTATAGCAGAAAAGTGCACATTTAACTGTGCAATTACAGGGATAGTGTCTGTCCAGGTGCCCAATATTTAATCTTACTTAAGACAGCATAGGGAATAGAGTAAAAAATATTATAATAGTTTTGTGTGGTGACTAGAGTTATCATGATGAAGCTTTCATAATGTATAAAAATACTGAATCACTATGTTATATATCTGAAACTAATATACTACTGTAACTCAGTTCTATATATGTATGTATGCTACATTTAGATATATACGTAGCATAGCTTTGGAATCAGATAAGTCATGGGTTCAAAATTAGGTGCTCCTTGAGTCTGTGACACATTGCACATCTTACTTAACCTCTCTGAGTCTTAGTTTCTACACCCGTAAAGTAGGGACCTAAACTTCTCATAGATTTGTTGTAAGGTTTAAAAATATAATATGTAGGAAGCCCCAGATAGTACCTGATATTAGAACGTGCTCAGTAAATAGAGGCGCTTCCTAGATGGCACAGTGGTAGAGAATCTGCCTCCCAAGCAGGAGATGTGCATTCCATCCCTATGTGGGGAAGATCCCCTGAAGTAGGAAAGGAAACCCACTCCAGTATTCTTGCTTGGAAAATTCCATGGACAGATGAGCATGGAACTCTAGTCCATGGGGTCGCAAAGAACCGGACACGACTGAGCTTCTGAGCATGCACACACACAGTAAATAGAGATCTATCTCTTTTGTCAATCAGTTTTCCCCTCCTCCAGTTCATTTGTTGTGGTGGCATAAGACACATCTGTTCATATTCTTTATTGGTTGATTTATTTTACTTTAAAAGATTTTATAACCTCAGTTTCTCAAGAAGCTTTACGTATTATACATCTTAGGCATGCATCTTGGAGAATGTCTAAGTTGTTCTGATTAGTAAATAAATAAAAAGCTAAACTAAGCCAACTAAACTCCTAGTTCTTTTAATAAATTTCTTTCGGTAAGATTTTCTGGATTTTAAGAATTACCTGAGGATAAAATGTTAATTTATTTTTAATTCACTGCACTGCAGTGAAATATGCTGATACTATTAAACTCAACTTTTCTCTGACTTGGGGGCAAAATTAAATCACTAAGTATTGAGGCCACATGCCACAGCAACATGTATGCTGAAGGGCTTTGCAAACACTACAAATTAAGATAAAATTTTTTATAAACAATTGGAGCAATGCTAGGTGTTTAATGTGTATTCAAACGTCATTGATGGGTGATATTAAGTTTATAGTTTGTTTGGATTTGAATTATTTAAGGCACTCAAGACAATAAAATAATTTATCTTCCGTGGCTTTCTGGGGGATAGGCTCCATGATTGGAAAATTATTTTACAAAAGGAGAGAAAAAGAAGGATTTGGTAGTAAGATAGTTGCATTTCAGAAGCCCATTTTATATACTATTGAAAATTGTGTAGGTAACAGAGAATTTTTAAACTGTCAAAAGGCTGGCATTAGTAGAGCTTCTGTGATATCCCTTCTTTTTTTGCTCACATTGTAGAACAGATAATGAATGTGATCTTATTAGTATTCCTATAAAACACTCTTGCTACATTTCCTTTGAATGCAGGATTGAAAACCTCTCATGCCTTCCAGGCTCTGGCAGGAAAAAAGACAAGGGACATGCACGGTGCAGGGTCCATGGCCAGCTGGATCACATGTGGCTCTGAAATCATCACCACATCTGGGTTTTCAAGAAAGAACACAAATGTGGGTTTTCATGTAAAAATGATTCTTTATGTAATCCATGCATGCATGCATGCTGCTGCTGCTGCTAAGTCACTTCAGTCATGTCCGACTCTGTGCGACCCCATAGACGGCAGCCCACCAGGCTCCCCCGTCCCTGAGATTCTCCAGGCAAGAACACTAGAGTGGGTTGCCATTTCCTTCTCCAATGCATGAAAGTGAAAAGTGAAAGTGAAGTCGCTCAGTTGTGTCCAACTGTTAGCGACCCCATGGACTGCAGCCTACCAGGCTCCTCCGTCCATGGGATTTTCCAGGCAAGAGTCCTGGAGTGGGGTGCCATTGCCTTTTGCATCAGTTATGTCTGACTCTCTGCATCCCCATGGACTGTAGGCCTTCAGGCTCCTCTGTCCATGGGATTCTCCAGGCAGAAATACTGGAGTGGGTTGCCATGCCCTCCTCTAGGTGATCTTCCCAAGCCATGTCTCTTACAAATACTGCATTGGCAGGCAGGTTCTTTACCAAGAAAATTAAAAACATGTCCTTTAGGGGAGCCTATTTGAGCAGCACGGGCACATAGTGTGTCTGACCCTTTAGTTATTTGTAAAAGGCCACACCCAGTGTGGGTTAACTTTTTGTCTCCTTGCTCTCCTCACTCCTACCCCTGTGACACCCTGCCCCCACCTCTCCTGCACACAGAGTGTTTGCACTCTAGTTAAGTCAAGCTGTGTATCTTTCCCAGAGCACCTCGATCATTTTCCTACCTCCTGCTCTTCCACTGACATGCATGCTCTCTCCTTGGCTCTCTGCTTCACACACCAGCTTCATGAAATCTCTGCATCCTCCTCCAAAGATCACCAGGTGACAAATCTTCTGAGTTTTCTGTGGGTGTTTGACCCCTGAACTGAGGTGAAGTCATTGCTCTCTAATCAGTGTTTCCACATTGCACTGCATTGTAGTTAGTTACTCGCTTGTCACTATGATCTCACTTTTATGCCTCCATCTCTGTTCACTCAGCTGTTGCAGGCAGAAGCACAGTGACCGTAGACAAAGTATCCATGGTTGGCTTTGATAACCAAAGGAGCCTTCCGACATGTCCCAGAACACAGTTGCCATCACTTCTACTTGGGATAAGGTCACCTCATGGTGACATGAGCTGGGTTTGCAGGCTGCCCACCTAGACTGCTTGGCAGAGTGGACATTGGGGATTTTTGAGTCAGCCTCAATGGGCCACGTTATCCATAGTTGTTTGTTTTTCTCAGGCAGG
Source organism: Cervus canadensis (assembly GCF_019320065.1). Classification (NCBI taxonomy): domain Eukaryota; kingdom Metazoa; phylum Chordata; class Mammalia; order Artiodactyla; family Cervidae; genus Cervus; species Cervus canadensis. The sequence continues at coordinate 34,722,245 of NC_057389.1, forward strand.
TTTCATAATCTTAGTTCAGTCTGAGCCTGGCTAATCTTCTCTGCCTTGATCCATTCTCCCAGCTTTGGCCTCCAAAAGCTTTATCAGGGAGGCAGAGGAGGGAGAGACCTTTCATGTTATCCCTTTGATTAATAACTTGAGTTTCAGTGCTTTTGTTTTCCAGGCTTTCACTCTCAACTCCCCTTGCTGCTCTTTGTGGTTGCTCCAGCAGTCAGATTTTAAAGGTTTCTCATCCTAACCAGACTGGGAGCTCCCATGGGGGCAGGAGCTATATCTCATTAACCTTTGCATGCTCAGTGCCTAGCAAATGGAGCAGCTCAAATACTTGGTACAGGAACAGTTGAGAGGGAGGAATGGCTAAAAAGAGTATCGAATCTTTTTTTTTTCTTCATTTGTAGCTAATATTTTGTGACCCATGTTGCGAAATGTACCATGGGTTCCTTGACCAGTTTCACATTTACTAAACAAATAAAGTGAAGGCTAAAAGGACATCCCATATTCACTTTCTTCACATTTTAAGCAGATGGAGCAAACAGTAGTTGCTGTGGTTTTATTTTATTTTCACTCCGTCCTCATTGAACTTGGAGTTTACCCAGTGTTGACTCAGCTCAGTCAGGGATCTCATCATGATCAGTGGCTGCTCTCACCAGTTTTCTAGCCTCATACTTAAAAGTTATAGGATATAAAAGAGGATTTAATTTTGAGGCCAAAAGTCATTTTGAGTAAGTATAAAAATCATACACTGTGATTTTTTTCTAGCTGTGTCTAAAGATACTTAAAAATAAGATAATGTATCAAAATGATAAGTTAATAAAAATAGCAGTCATTTATTGAATATTTAATATATGCCATGTAGGAGTCACAGGAGACACAGTTTGATCCCTGGGTTGGGAAGATCCCCTGGAGTAGGAAATAGCAACCCACTCCAGTATTCTTGCCTGGAAAATGCCATGGACAGAGGAACATGTGGGCTACAGTCCATGGGGTTGCAAAGAGTCGGACATGACTGAGCACGCATGCATACACACAATATATACCGTAGTTTGTGACAATACTTTTAAAATGTTATATTTACTCTACAGCATCTCTGTGAGTTATAGAAGAGACCCTGATGCTCAAAGACGCTTAAGTAAATCACCCCAGGTGTGTCAGCTGGTGAGGTGTTCATCTGGCTTTAAAGCCTAAACTCTTTCTATGATACCAGCATCTGCAAGTGCAGTTACACTTAAAAATCCACATTAAGTCGTTCTGATATTTCTAAAGTTCTCTAAATTAGGAGTGGTTTGAGGATTATAGCATCCTCAGAGGTTAAGGGGTGGATGCAAGGTCTGCTTTGAGAAAATGCACTCTCTGAAAGTCATTCATTTTATACTTTAATGTCTGTTTTGGTCTCGATTCTTTTATATCCACCTATGGCTGAATGAAAGTGTTTTGGTAATTCCATCTACTAATTCTGCTTCTCTTGGTAGTCGTTATACTAAAATCAGCAATCAATTAATTTCAATTTATAACCAGCACCTTACTTGCACTTGGAATCTAGGATAAGATTGGTGTTGAAAGTTTTGGAGAGATTACTGAAAGAATGTTTACCTTAGTGTTGAGTACAGAGAGAGAGGCAGTACTGGGCTTTCTTAAGAACACAGGATTGGATAAGAAACAGAAATATAAAGCACCTTCTTAGACATAAGGACTTGAGTATATGTGTGAAAACCAGGTGAATGAATATATATATATCGGGTATTTTGCATGGGTATTTAATTTTTTATTTAATTGTTTACATTTTAAATCTGTGCTTTTAATGCATGCGGCATGCTAAGTTGCTTCAATCACGTGTGATCCTGTGAACTGTAGCCTGCCAGGCTTCTCTGTCCATGGGATTTCCCAGGCAAGAATACTAGAGTGGGTTGCCTTTTCCTTCTCCAGAGAATCTTCCCCATCCAGGGATCAAACTTGCATTTCCTACAGTGCAGACAGAGTCTTTACTGCTGAGCCACCCGGGAATCCCCCTAAAGTATGAATACTTCATTGCATACTTTTGTGTATATTTTAGACTGAATGGATGTCCAAAATTAAGAGATCGTTTTAATGCATGAAGTTACTAAGATATCTGTACATAGCCTAATTTTAATTTTTTGGATGTTAAATGAAGCACAGTTTAAACCTACCTGCTATGTTTCACATTTAGATATTATGTACATTTTAATTGCATGTATGGATTTATTTTGAACTTTAACATTACTGGAGGTGAATTAAAGACACTAATCTACAGATTGGCCAAAAAAAAAAACAAATATGGGATTTGAAACTTCTATCGGAAATGTTTACGAGTTGAAGTACTGAAACTCTTGACTAACAGTTACTTGAGTGAAGTAGAGGCTTACTTTCTCTACCATAGTGAGAAATGAGGAGGTAGATGGCTCCTGGGATTGGCTTAGTGGCTGGTGATAACAGTGTTGGCGTCTCTGCAGTCCTGTCGTCCTTTGCCGTATGGTGACAGGATGACTGCCACAACTCGAGGCGGTACATCTGCACTTAGACAGACAGGAAGGGGGAAGAACCATGTAATTACGGCTGTCTCTTTTAATCAAGAAAGCAAAAGTTTTCCCAGAAATCTCCTGAACCAACTTCTGTCTACATATACTTGGACAGAACATTACCTCATGGCCATGTCTTACAACAGGGAAAACTGGAAAAACTGAATATTTCACTTTTCTCACCACAGTCGTAGAAGACAGTATGAGAGAAAGAGAGAAATGACTCTTGGATATGCCAGCTACTTGTATTTGCCATTGAATCATGCGGTTGTTGTAGCATTAAATTAAATGTTTGGAAAGCACTTAGCAGAGAGTCTGACTTAGAGTAAGAATCTGTATAAAAGCTTTTATCATTATCATTAACAAGTTTTATCCTTATTGATAAGGAGTGGCCATTAGCTTGGCAATCTTATATCTCTTTGTTTGTATCCTACACTCTTCTTGCATGCTATAAACCCCCTAGAAATAAGGTGGGGCTTCACTGATAGCTCAGCTGGTAAAGAATCTGATTTTAAAACTTAAAAACCCATACATTTCTCACATTAAATTTCTGCATATGCCTTTATTTGGGTTGATGGATTTAAGATAAAGACAAATAATTTTTGTTTTCTGATTCTGTATTCTCTACTCTCACAGAAATATGGAAGAAACTAGTATTTGAGGACACTATCAAATTGCCCAAAACTTTCTGTGCCCAACAACATCACTTGATTTGTGATCAAAAGGTAAAACAAGATTCTGAGGGGCTGAGCAAGAAGCAATTGACCTCACATCTTCAATGCCCCAGATTTCCCTTCTGTAAAGAAAAATTGGTGATTTCCAATCCCTTGATGCAAAGATTTATAATGAGCATGTCATACTAATGTTGATATAGTACTGTGCTTGGGAAAGATATGGAAAACTTGGCAAGGCATGGAGGGTCCCTTTAAAGCGACGTGACCTTTGACTGATAATGACAAGAAACAAATAGATTGGCTCTGGTTGTCATCAGGCTGATCTTTACTGAAAACTCAAAAAGAGAAAAGAAATGTAGCAACAAGGAATTGCTTATTCTCTATGTAAACTCTTATTTGATATACTGAAATATTGAATAGTTTTATTTCTTTAGTGTTTTAATTTATTTCCTCAAAATTCTTCAAGGTATTTTTCTCTGATTAAACCTCATCTTTTTTTAGAAGTGCCCCTTCAAGTCTTAAGACTACTTTTAGGAGAAAGCATATTAGATAACTGCAAAAATTTGACCTGAAAGTTGAATAGTAATTCCAGTTAACTGATGTATTATACTCGAAATGCAGGTAATGGTAATAACAGAGAGATATTTCAGGAAGTAATGAAACATTTAATTTTAATTTATTGAGGGGAAAAGAGACAAATGGAGAAAATTATTGTGTTTAGCAATGCAGTGTATTCAGGCATAGAGGTGGGTTTGTAAGTTTTCAGAAAGCTTTTCAGACCATAACGAGGTGTATCAATTATCTATTGCCATAATAATACTGTGGAATAAATCACCTCAAAGCAAAGACATTTGAAACACACATTTATTATTTCCCATAAGTCTATGGGTTGGCTACTCTTTTCATTGATGGACACTGGGTTGATCACACTGCCCTGGTTCATGCATCTCTGGTCCATGGGCAGCTAAGCAGTGGGCTGTCTCAAGTAGGATGGCTTTAGCTTGGACAGTTTGGTTTTAGTTCATAGATCTCACATCTCTTCGTCAGCCTAGCCAAAGAATGTTTATCTGGTGGTGGTAAGAGTCCAAGAGTGAGCTGGCCCAATCAAATGAGAGAACAGCAGACACATACCTGTCCTTGCAGGACACGGGCTAGTGTCCCATTGGCTAAGATAAGTTTGATGGCTACAGCAGGAGACAGTGGGAGAGGACCACACAGTTAAGAGCCACAGTGTAGGGAGGCATTATTTGGGACCATTAATATAACCAATCTACCAAATGGGGAGTGTAACAAGAACAATCTCTAATCTCTGAGTACTTCAGGTAATTTTGATTGTATTGTTACTAATTGGCTTCAGAATTAGCAAACTAGCTTATGGGTAAACTACTTTGCTTGTATTTTTGAATGGTAATTATAATATTTTCAGACCCACTACCAATTTTCTTTTTATTGTTTTGAGAAGTTTCATGAATATTGCAATTAATTGACCACATCTTCACAACATACCCTCATAGCTCAGTTGGTAAAGAATCTGCCTGCAATGTAGGAGACCCCAGCTTAATTCCTGGGTTGGGAAGATCTGCTGGGAAAGGGATAGGCTACCCACTCCAGTATTGTTGGGCTTCACTTGTGGCTCAGCTGGTAAAGAGTCCGCCTGCAATGTGGGAGACCTGGGTTCAATCCCTGGGTTGGGAAGATCCCCTGGAGGAGGAAAAGGCTACCCACTCCAGTATTCTGGCCTGGAGAATTCCATGAACCCCATGAACCATGAACTTATCCATGGGGTTGCAGAGTCTGACATGACTGACTTTCACTTTCACAGTATAAGCCTTTCTGTTACTTCCCAACAGATCAAGACTCCTGTTTCTCTCATATAGCACTTTTTATCCTTGATTGAAGGAAAGCCTTGTGCATGAGAGAAAAAAACTCTTTCAAGTATTTCTAGAAGTAAATTAGGCTAGACAAGAGGAGAAAAAGTTTCAACTAATTGGAATAAATTTCATATTGCTGTAATGTGCCACTATGACATTCACTAGATATTCCTAGATTTAGGATGATGTGTACATTGCATTGAGCCATTGGAAAAATTTGCCCTATGAGCACTCAGAGATGTGACTTTGTCATAATTGCTGAAATATCTGTTTGCATTTACAAAAAGTCACCATCCCTATTAGAAAAAGCCACCATAATGCCTTAAACTTTCTCTAACTTTGAAAAATTGTCTTATGTAAGCAAATTCTGAGTATGGCAAACACAGAAGCTCACATTTTGCATCTGAAGTAATGGGTGGCTTGTTTTCCTAAGGCAATTTGAGTTTCTGAGCATCTGTCGAAAATTACATATGCCTCTGACCCTCACTTAATTATTACTAACTTATTCTAACCTTGCCATTATAAAGTGGAAAAGCCCAGACAAAAATTTCAACATAAAAAAATTCAACTTAAATGCAGGAGGGAATAAAAGTGAAGAACCACAGCAATTATTTTCTAAGATGTAAAGAAAATGCAAATGAGCACTGTTTGTGAGCTTATGAAAGATATATGAAAGAAGATAAAGCAGCCATCTGTTAAAATAACTCAAAAGCAAAAATTTGGTGAGTTATTGACTGGTTTTAATAAGCTTGAATGTTGATAGTTCACCCGCAAAGAATTTCAATCTGAAGTCGACTCTTCATTATTTTTCAATCAGCATTCCATGATCAGTGTCAGATCACCGTAGCTCATGCATAGCAGCAGGTGGACCAGATGCTGAACATTAAATTAGCAAAATAACAAGGCAAAATTCTTCTTGCAAGCTTTCATTCCCTCCTGCTTTCCTCCTACATATAAAAATTGGAGACAGAGAGAGAGAGAGAGGTGAATTGGGAAAAACTGCAGTTATATGACGCTGGGTCCTTGTTAATGCATTTAACCTTGTTTTGTTTATGTACTGGCTTCTGTTCTAGCATTGTATGTGGCCGAGAGCTGGTAGTAAATGTCTCCTGTGCCCAGTGCTCAGTTATGTCCAAATCTTTGTGACTTCTATGGACTGTGGCCCACCAGGTCCTCTGTCTATGAAATTCTCCAGGCAAGAATATTGGAGTGGGTTGCTATTTCCTTCTCTAGGGAATCTTCCTGACCCAGGGATCAAGCCTGTGTCTCCTGCATTGGTAGGCAGATTCTTGGACCCCTGAGCCACCTGGGAAGCCCACAGATGTCTCTATTACTTCTGTAAAGGTTATTTATACTTTCTCAAGATGAGTTCACTTTACAAATAACTCAATTCATAACTCAGTGCTGCTGCTTCTATCTAAAAGAGGTTTTCCTGGTTCTCTTTTCATGATTTTTTTTTTTAATTTTTTTTATTAGTTGGAGGCTAATTACTTCACAACATTTCAGTGGGTTTTGTCATACATTGATATGAATCAGCCATAGATTTACACGTATTCCCCATCCCGATCCCCCCTCCCACCTCCCTCCACCCGATTCCTCTGGGTCTTCCCAGTGCACCAGGCCCGAGCACTTGTCTCATGCATCCCACCTGGGCTGGTGATCTGTTTCACCATAGATAGTATACATGCTGTTACCTGGTTCTCTTTTCTATTCTGCCCTTTCCACAATATACATATCTGTTTTTCTTTTCAAAATGGCTGCTGACCTAGTTACAGATATGATCAGGAGAGAAAATTTTTAGTCTTTTATGATTGGTAAATAGCTTCTGTGTACAGACACTGAAAAGTCAAGTCTTTAATTCGAGTTCAGCCATCGTACCCTCAGAAGTGAATCAATCTGATCTTTACACAAAATGGTTGACGTTCAGCTGCTATCCCATTGTTAATGAGCATACTCTGTTGAAAATAACAAAATGGGGGCAGAAATATGCATTTTACGATTCCAAGAGCAACTGTAGCCTGTCTTCTACACGTCCTAGATCACTTAGCAGCAGATGGATCCCATGTTAGTTAAAATTCTGTCTTGACTCTTGAAAAATCTCACAAAAATTGCAGCAATAAAAAGCCAATTTTTCCCAAGAAAGATTGTTGTGCATTTATAGGCATTGCATTATCTGTTACTTATGGCAAATTATAAGAAAATAAAAAGTTGTAGTTGCATTGGTGATTGAGGTTGAAGTAAATTCTATTGCTATATTTTGAAACACAAAAATAAATATTTAAAATAATGACACCATTGAATGTTTTCACTGTGACATTAAGTATAAAACATTATTTATAGGATTATTACTAAGAATACATGTTACTATGTTAACTAAAATAAATTTGATTGGTATTTTAAAAATGGAATAGACATTGATTCTATGAAGTGGCTATGGAGTTAAGGAAGTCTGAGCTTATAGTAAAATTTAAAAAATGCTAGGATTGTTTCCTGTGCCACTGATGGCAACATGGCAGGTGGAAACTCTAGAAGATACAGATTTCTAAAGTATAAAATATGACACTGAGACTATTTAAGATGGCAATAAAATATCTAATCTTTTTAAGCACCCTAGATGAAGCCAAAACTTGAAGACATCTGTGTTTGGAGCACCGCCTGTGTTGCATTAAGATGTGCTAGGTCCCTTGCACGGGAACTCTGTGGGTTGTGGGCAGTCCCCTCAGTGCTGGAGCAAAAAGAATATGCTTAACCATTGACTTTTATGAAAAGTGGATGGGTTCAGTTTCATGACTATAATGGGTAACATTTTGCTATGGAAATATGAGTATGAAAATCTGAATGTAATTGGCAGGAGTGCTATCATGCTTTTCCAAACAGAATTCTGAAAGCCGTGTTAAATGAATTTCTTTGAAATCAGTGACATTCACAAAGACAACTTTATGAACTGCAAGTATTCTCTGATGATGTCTTCAGCCTATGGATCAGGGTCAGCAAATTATAGCCCATGGCCAAATCCAGCTCATTGCCTGTTTTTGTTTTGTTTTATCAGAGAAGTTTTAGGTTCACAGAAAAATTGAATAGGAAGTAGAGAGTTCTCATGTCCTCTCACCTCACCCACAGTTTCCCCTGTTATTAACATCTTGCATTGGTTTATACCTTTATTGAAATTGATTAAGCAATATTGATACATTTTTATTAACTAAATCTAGAGTTGACTCTTTATGTTATATATTCTGTGAGTTTTGCTAAATGCATTATGTCATGTATCCACTGTGCATATCACATAGTATAGTTTCATTGCCCTAAAAATCCTTGGTGCTCCACCCATTTATCATCCCTCCCCACCAATCCTTGAGTACTGATCCTTTTGTTCTTTCCATAGTTTTGTCTTTCTCAGAATGATCATATAGTTGGAATCATAGAGTATATCTCCTTTTTAAACTGACTTCTTTGATGGCTCAGATGATAAAGAATCTGCCTGCAATGCAGGAGGCTCCATTCGATCCTTGGGTGGGAAAGATCCCCTGGAGAAGGGAATGGCTACCCACTCCAGTATTCTAGCCTGGAGAATTCCATGGACATAGGAGCCTGGAAGGCTACAGTCCATGGGGTCTGAGTGACTAACACTTCTTTCACTTAATAATATGTATTTATTGTTCCTCCATGCTGTGTCATGAATTGATAGCTCATTTCTTTTAATTGCTGAGTAATATAGCTCAGTTGGTAAAGAATCCACCTGCAATGCAGGAGACCCCGGTTCAATTCCTGGGTCAGGAAGATGCCCTGGAGAAGGCAACGGCTACCCGCACCAGTATTCTTTTTTTTTTTTTTTTAATTTATTTTTATTAGTTGTAGGCTAATTACTTTACAACATTGTAGTGGTTTTTGTCATACATTGACATGAATCAGCCATGGATTTACATGTATTCCCCATCCCGATCCCCCCTCCCACCTCGCTCTCTACCCGATCCCTCTGGGTCTTCCCAGTGCACCAGCCCCGAGCACTTGTCTCATGCATCCAACCTGGGCTGGTGATCTGTTTCACCTTTGATAATATACATGTTTCGATGCTGTTCTCTCTAAACATCCCACCCTCGCCTTCTCCCAGAGTCCAAAAGTCTGTTCTGTACACCTGTGTCTCTTTTTCTGTTTTGCTTATAGGGTTATCATTACCATCTTTCTAAATTCCATATATATGTGTTAGTATACTGTAATGGTCTTTATCTTTCTGGCTTACTTCACTCTGTATAATGGGCTCCAGTTTCATCCATCTCATTAGAACTGATTCAAATGAATTCTTTTTAATGGCTGAGTAATATTCCATGGTGTATATGTACCACAGCTTCCTTATCCATTCGTCTGCTGATGAGCATCTAGGTTGCTTCCATGTCCTGGCTATTATAAACAGTGCTGCGATGAACATTGGGTTGCACGTGTCTCTTTCAGATCTGGTTTCCTTGGCCACACCAGTATTCTTGGGCTTCCCTTGTGGCTCAGCTGGTAAAGAGTCTGCCTGCAATGTGGGAGACCTGACTTTGATCCCTGTGTTGGGAAGATCCCCTGGAGAAGGGAAAGGCTACCCACTTAAGTATTCTGGCCTGGAGAATGCCATGGACTGTATAGTCCATGGGCTAGCAAAGAGTCCAGGACTGAGTGACTTCACTTTCACTTTTTCATTCCATTGTTGTATGTATTGCCACAGTTTGTTTAGCAGTTCACCTCCTGAAGGACATCTTGCTTACTTTGAATTTTTGGCAATTAGAAATAAAGCTGCTAGAAATATCTGTGTGCAGGTTTTTGTGTGGGCATAAGGTTTCAACTCTTTTGAGTAAATATCAAGGAGCATCATTGCTATAATGTGTGGTAAGAGTATGTTTACTTTTGTAAGAAACCACCAAATTGTCTTCCAAAATGGCTACCATTTTGCATTCCCACCAGTAAGGCATGAGAATCCCTAATGTTCTATGTCCTTTCCAGATGTTGGTGTTGCCAGTGTTTTAGATTTTGGGGGTTCTAATGGGTGTTGGTAATTTCCTGTTTTAACAAAGTTTTGTTGGAACATAGATGTGATTGTCCCTTTACCTACGCCTGTGACTGCTTTTATGCTTCAGTGGCAGAGTTGAGTAGTCGTGATAGGCACTGTATGACTCACAAAGCCTAAACTATTTTCTATCTGGCTTTTCATGGAAAAAGTTTGTAAAGACTTGCTTTAGAATATTTTTTTCTCCAGCATATTCCCTGATGAATTCTTTAGAATCTATACAAAATTCCTATGAAACATTTGTGTTTTGTTCATTAGAATACTCATGAACCCATAGGTTTTTTTTACTAGAACCATGGAGTAGATCCATCATTAATGCAGTGATTATCAGGTCCATCCTGCAAAGAACTTGGCAAAAATGAGACGTTTTTGTTCTTTTCTTTATTGAACAAAACACCTTTTGGGGGACTTAGTATAAACAAAAGTTGTCTCAAACCAATAAAATGTCATCATAAACTGTATAACTACAAATAGAATAATCTTGAATCCATATATGAACTTTATAGGATGCATATACATGAAAGTGTACATATATTTGTGCACAAATGTGTAAATATTTACTAATTACAAGTAATTTTCATGATTGAAAAACCCTACTTGTGGTCAGGATTGCTCCTCCTTCCCAGCCTTCTTATTATACTCAGCGATAAAAAGGAACACACTACTTCTACACAACCTGATGTGGATCATCATGAAAGATGCCAGACAGAAAAGAATGCATAATTTTCCTATGTGTTTAGTATCAAAATTAGTGTAATTATTTTGAAAGAGAAATTGGTTTCTTGCCAAAGAATATGACTTGGAATATATTTGAAGATGTAAGTTATTATAGCATGTAGAGAAAAAACCTAGTCTCTTCTTATGACTCAGTGTGAACTATCCATTAGTCACAGTGTATCTTGGGGCAGTGTTTTCCAAATCTGGTTGACATAGATTTCCAAACCTGACTCTATTCCACCTGATTTGCAATCTGAATTACGGATCACCCAAAGTGACTCTGACTGGAGAAGGAAATGGCAACCCACTCCAGCATACTTGCCTGGGAAATCCCATGGATGGAGGAGCCTGGTAGGTCACAGTTCATGAGGTTGCAAAGAGTCAGACACAACTTAGTGACTGCGTACGCAAGGTGATTCTGATAGAGTTGTCCCAAAGACTCTTACTATTGTTTAGCTCTACCAAGTATCTAAGAAGTCCCTTGAAAATTGAGTAACAGTGCCATTATGCAAGCAATGCTTAGAGAATGTAGCATTCTCTGTTTTGATTGGTAACTTGTCCAACATCATTAAATGAAATTTCTTTTGAGGATATGTACATATCCAGTCTCCTTCAGAAATATTTTATTCTTTGAAATAGGAACATGAAATTCCAGATCACCCTAAACTTGATTTCACTAATGAAATAGCCAAAATTTTGATTCACCTCTCGTCCTATGCAGTCACCCAGCCATCTGTCTTAGTTTTCTGATTACATGGCTGCAGGCTGGGCATGGAGATAATGCCTTACAAGCTGTCATAGCCCTCCAAATTGTCAACAAGTGCGTGAGATTGAACTGCTGAGTCACTATAGCCATCTTTGTTTAGCAAAGGACTGCACACATTACGCTCACAGTCCTTTTTGTCTTTCAAGTTGGAACATCCAGTTCACCCTAAAGCATTCCTTCTTTAATTTCTGATCAGAAAATTATGGAAGTTAGGTGATAGGCTGGGATAAGAACAACAGATCTTCCCTGTGGGGGTAGTTGAATTATTTTCTGGGGCTGACTCCGTCACTCTCTAGTGTTAAATTAATTAAACAAGGAGGCCCTTATACTAAGGAGGCTCTAATGTTGTGGCCTACGTGAGCAAACTAAGTCTGTAAATGCTTTTAAGTTTCCAAAATCAATATGCTAAGGACAACCAATCACAGCCAACTAAGCCTTAAGCTATAGCCATGTAATACTTTGCTTTCTCTTCTGCATGGTCTCTGTGTAGGTCTTTCTCCAGTTTCTTCTTGGCAGAGTACTCTTAACTGCTTAAGATTTGGCACTGCCTGATTCTGATTATTTTTGCTCAAATACACTTACAATTTTTAATATCACTCAATTTATCTTTTAACATGGTATGCAGGAAAAAAAGAAAGTCATATGTTTTCTCTCAGCTTTTTCCTCTTTAAAATCTGAATAATAATTATTCTTTTGATGTCGTGTTATTACGTGTTAATTATGAGCATATGAGTAAAGCACACTAAAGCGATAGACACAACCATCTGTCTTTAACCTCCCTGGTCTGGTTTGGCCTATCTGGCCTGGAGTTTTATGGAAGATTTTCTTTTGCTCTCCCACTTTGCAGCCCAGCTTCCCTCTAGTTCACTGTGGATTGCTGTTTTGCTATTCTTCTTGAACAATGCATATTCTCTTTTAAAACTTCCTAGTTTCTGACAGGGCAGTGTTTACAGTCCTTTATTTAATATTTAAAACCCTTACAACTGAATCCAATATAAACCTCCTTTAGTCAATCTGAATTTATGAGATGCTCCTCTGTGCAAAGCAGTTTTTTACTCTGCAAGTTCTATTTCATATGCCTGGAATGCATTTCTTACTTACCATTTCAACTTGCCTGAAATATTTTTTCCCCCATCATTCCCATTATAGACTTTCTATTTCTTTTTTTTTAAAGCCCAGCTGAAATGTTAGCATCATCTGGATTTTGCTAACCCCTCTAACCCAGTAGTAATACCTTTTTCCTTTGTGCTCCTATAACATCCAGTTATTTTAAAACCTATCTTTGACACTTATGCTTCCTCTCAATGTAGATATTTATATATTAAGGTATCCATTTCTTTCAGATTTTAATGTTTCTGAAATTGGAATTTATTTTAAAAACTATGTATATTTATTGATTTTCTTTTTTCCTAGAAAATTATTATTTTAATTCCAATTGATGGGGTCTTATGTTCAGTGAAATAGAGACTATACCTTGTGACCCTTAGTTATCTGTGGGTTTCTTGGGTGATGAGAACCATGTCTTATGCAGTTTTTTTTTTCCCTCACATCTCCTTGCACATAAAAGGTAATCAATAAATGCTTTTTAAAACAATAAAATGCATACAATGATATAAAAACAAAAGACAATATACTGTTTCTTGGGCTGTGTGTGAAGTGACATCCTGTACTTTGAAGGTTCCTTGGGAGTTCAAATCGTAAATCCTTCTCCAATATTTCTATCATTTATGCCTGTTGTACACCTGTCATGATATACTGGGAGAGATATAACATCCTTTGACTCTCATGATGTTTTAAGCATGATCTGTTCATTTTTTCTTTGAGATCCAGCTACTACATTTTTATGCCTGGCCACTTAACTAGGCAATAAGACCTTGCGGTTTGCTTTATTTTGTTTCAGTCATCTTGCTCAGACAGCAGGGAGGCCTATTAGTAGCTTTCTTGGAATCTATTTACAACAAATCCTTTCTATTTACTATGTATCGCTCTTTGCTGAAAGTCATCCGAACAGTTTTGCTGCTGCTTCTTGGCCCTAAGTTGAAAGAAACATCAATTCAAATTGCTTCAAATAGATTTCCAATTATTTTTGTTCTTGGAGCATTGAGAGATTTACCTGGAAATTTTCATATCATTTTGCTTTGTACCTTAAAACTTTTTCTCCACTTTTTAAAAAAGGCACTTAAATGTATCAGAAATTATCTTCACTTGACATTTGAACTGAAGCATCTCTTTATCATTCCTCTTTCCTTCCTTGGATTGCTACTCTGATTTTTTAAGGATAAAGAAAAAATAAAAAATAAAAAGCCCAACCCGTGCAATGACTTTCATTTTTAATTATGTTTTTCTAATCCTTAGCTGAATAAAAAAATAATTATAGCAGCTAACGTTTTATGTTTAGCTTTGCTATGCACTATGGGAAGCATTTTATGTCAATTATCTTTATTTTTAAAGTAAACTCATGAGGAAGAATTGTTATTATTCCTGTCATATGTGTGGGCTTCCCTGGTGGCTCAGGCAGTAAAGTATCTGCCTGTAATACAGGAGACCCAGGTTTGATCCCTGGGTTGGGAAGATCCCCTGGAGAAGGGAATGGAACCCCACTCCAGTATTCTTGCCTGGAGAATCCTGACGGGCTACAAACCGTGGGGTCACAAAGAGTCAGACATGACTGATGACTAAGCACACATGGGGAAAAATTATTATTCCTGTCAAATGTGAGATGATAGTACCTCTTTTTTGAAAATCCCCTAATAACTTCTTATTCTTTCTAGGTCCTTACTATGAATTAAGAAGTCTATTCCTAGGTTTGATTCCATTACTTCCTGACCTCTTCTTCTAACACTCTGCCCTTTACCTTTCTGCTTTTGCCTTCCTTATCTCTTTTCTCGCCTCATGGTCTTGCCTCAGGGACTTTGCACTTACTACTCATGAAATGCCATTTCTTTCCATGAATATCCACACCTGTTCCCTCACTTTCTTCAGGGTAATCTTCTTGGTGACACCTTACCGGGACATATCTAAAATATCTATTAAATAGCTACATACCCGATCCAATCATTATATTCTATTCTCTAGTCTGTTTTATTTTTCTTTCTAACGTTATCATGTTCTGATATACATTTGTCTTCAGTTCTCCTTTTTGCCTCTCTCAATTCAAAATGTGAGGGCAGAGATTGTAACTCTTGTTAACTTCCCAGGCCCTAAAGCAGTGTCTGACCCATAACAGGAACACAGTAAATATGTGTTGAATGTATAAGTGTGTGAATTAGAGACGTTAAATAATTTAAGTTCTTTTAACTAGTAATTGGTAGAATTAAGGTTCCACACAGATGGTTTTATTTTTTTACATTCAGTTTTTTAATATATTTCAGGAATTTGTTGTATAAAAGATGGAAGGTTATCTGTACCTTCTTGTAATTCATCTACATTATCTTGTTTGACAAAGTAGACCAGACTCTCTGTACAGAGTTGACTTGGCAGATTTCTAAATGTCTTTCAGAAGCATTTTTAGATACATCATGCATACAAGTTGTCTTCCCTGAATTTATTTTTTAATTGAAATGTGTCCATAATCTTCTCATCTCTGAACTGCCAAATTATACCACAGTCTGCTGATCAAGATTGATTCTGAGCATGTGGGACACATTTTAAACAAGAAAGAATCCTGTTTGTCGTTTGTAATGTGATGGCTGATGCACTGGAAACAGATTGCATGGACATTAAACTTCTGTCCACACATCTATATTCAACAACTCAAACAATAAATATTTGCCTTGATGATTGCTTTTGTTGGAGAGGTGCAAACTGCCATGGCTTCAGATTTTTTGTATTTTTGTTCTTTTCTAAAAAAGACTGACTTGAATATAAACACTGGTAAGGAAGATGTATCATTTTAATACACATTTTGGGAGACTAGTTTCGTGACATGCTTGTGAAACAGAAGCTAAAGTCTAATAAGTCTGCTAATAGGAGCAGAAAGTCATTTCTTAGAATGACTCTACAGCCACCTTGTTAATGTTGAGGATAATCTGAGCTGACATTGGATTGCTGCTTTCTTCTTTTCTTTTTTTTTTTTAATTTTTTTATTAGTTGGAGGCTAATTACTTCACAACATTTCAGTGGGTTTTGTCATACATTGATATGAATCAGCCATAGATTTACACTTATTCCCCATCCCGATCCCCCCTCCCACCTCCCTCTTCACCCGACTCCTCTGGGTCTTCCCAGTGCACCAGGCCCGAGCACTTGTCTCATG